>NC_142946.1:18199552-18209552 GCF_046866305.1 Octopus bimaculoides | reverse complement strand
TATATATATATATATATATATATATATATATATATGTATATATATATATATATATATATATATAAATATCTATATATATATATATACACACATACATACATACATACATACATATATACATGATAATAATATTAGGGAATAATTCCAAATTTGCTCTATATAGTTGTACCCATTATCAATAACAATAAAATAAAAGGTTAATTACCTTCTCTGCATCTCGGTATATACACTGAGTTTTTTCTCCCGTAAAACTTTATTGCCGATTTATTTGCAAACTAAACTTCATCTATATAGATATCATGGAATAAATAGATATCAATAGCATGAAAATATAACATTATCACAAACTATGCAGAATTAGCAGAAGCGAAACAGCTCTATTATGTACATAGTTCAATTCATATATATGTTCGTGCGGGTATGTGTGTGTGTGTGTGTGTGTGTGTATGTGTGTGTGTGCGTGCGTGTGTGTGTGTGTGTGTGTGTGAGTCCGGTATAAGTATATATTGGGAAATGTAAGTGTGTGTTTGTGTGTGTGGCTATGTGTGTGTGTCTACGTGTGTGTGTCTATGTGTGTGTATGAATATGTATATGTGTGTTTGAATATAAATGGATTTTTAAGAATCAAAGCACATCATATTGTATCTGTATGTGTCTTTCTCCAGCTCTCCCTCTCTCCCCTCTTTCGCTCGCTGTATACATGTGTAGGTGTGTATGTGTGTGTGTATGTATACACATACTGTTCGGAAGGTGAATTTTAGGGAGAGAGAGACAGACAGATAAACAGATTGCTAGGGGCAGAGCAGAAGGGCGTTTTATTAATTACTGATAATTTTAGATTGTGAAAATGTAAGCCATTTACAGCCATTGCACAAATATTAGTATAATCTAAGCGAATTCTATTTATAATTTGATAGAAATTTAGCTTTTGGGTGATGAGCAAACTTTAATTACTATTTTCTAAATGTTGTCCTTTATAAATTATTTCGAAATTATAATTATATAACTTTATGTGAATGATCATGTAGAAGAATGTGTGACATATTTATTTGCGTAGCACATATACTATATACGCCTTGGCAGAAATAAGTCTTCCAATTGATATGCTTCTTAGTAAGCTAACTACAAACTCTTTTAACATATTTCAAGATATTTCATATATATCAAGAAATATGCCAAATATGTATATACATATATACAGAGCTGGGCGTAAGTCCGTTAATCCTCTAAATGGTAATTAACGAAGTTAACATTTACGCTAACGATTTCACTTTCGTGTTAACTTTGAAAATCATTATCGGGTGAATTAACTTCCGTTACATTTACCTTCCGTTAATCCCCAAATTTCATAAAAAAGCAGTAAACGTTTAATAGTTTCTATTGCTCTCAGATTGTCTTTGCATATTTAATATTGTATTTGTAATTCTTTCAACTCCGATAAAACAACACTTATCATTATAAATACCTTGTAGAACCTCGTTTTGCCCTGCCTGGATTTCAAGCCAAATCCGCCCGCTTCTTGCTAGCAAAGACAGATCGAAATGTATTTGTCCTATCAAGAGGGAACAGTATTCAATGTATTAACACTTTTTCTGTAGCCTCGCTGAGGTGCATGTGGACAAAGAAAATACTGACTTCCGTTATGTGGAAAGAATAAATGGAAGGAAAAATATTGATAAATATTTCAGTATGAACGTAAATATTTCAGTGTGAACGCAAATATTTCGGTGTGAATACAAATATTTGGGTCTGAAGCAAACAGCCGTTACGTGGTATTAGGGCATGATAGAAATAGCAACCAAATCTTTCCTTTTATGGAAAAAGAAACAGTTTGCGCGATTATTGTCGTGTCACATTCGTTGAAATCCTGCAAAATAACGTGGAAAAAATAAAAGACCTACGAAAAAAAAAAACTCCCTTAGTGGGAAACTTCGAGCTCCCCACCAAACCGCCCTTCTTCCTTTTCGGCAAAAAGTGGCTTGTGGCGAGTTTCGAGGTCAGAAACGTCGAATGCACCCGAGTAAGCTGTGAAAAAATAATTCCACACCGAGGTACAAAATACTGAAAGAATAAACTCTTCTACTATTTATACTGTATTTTAATAAATTCAAATTAACGTATTTCATCTTCAAACGTGCAAAATTTTTATCGGTTGCCATCTGAGATAATTTTAGTGACAAATCAAATATGTAAGATACAATAAGAATTTCTGTTTAAGTGTTTATCTATAATGTTATTGCTTTTACACTTGTTAATCAACTTTCGCCCCAAATTTCTTTCACTCACTCTGTCTTACTGTTCCTTGAGTAAAGGCATCCTGTCTGGCATCCTGTCCAGCTAGAGGGAGAGCACATACGCCATAGAAATAGGGAAACCAGCCCTAGGCTCCACAAGTGGCTAAGGGGATCTCCATTCCATATGTATATATATGCACATATATATATATATATATATATTTATATATATATATATATATATATATATATATATATATATATATATATATATATATATATATATATATATATATATATATATATATATATATATATATATATATATATATATATATATATATATATATATATATATATATATATTTATATATATATATATATTTATATATATACATCTATATTTATATGTCTGTGCGTGTGTGTTTTGTGTGTGCGAATGTGTATGTGTGTGATTGCGCGTGTGTGTGAAATAGCTGTTTGAAGATGGTGGTAGATTTGCGCAGCTCTAGTTTCGATGAAACTAAATATTGTCGTAATGTTAGATAAAGGTATTTGTACATCTGGACACTATGACATTTTCCCATGAAATTAACATGGATGTCACTCGAAGTCGAAAAAGTGAGAATTATTATTATTTCTTCGAGCAATGCGATGACACACGCTCGAAAGCGGAATATCATTAAAGCGGAGTTGGGTGTATAGAAGGGATACTTAGGGAGAGTATGTGGCGATGGTGTTGATGCTTGCTGACGCTAAGCCTAAGTAAACTTAAAGTAAATTACATTTTGAATGATATCCACGCTACAGAGAAGCGGGCAAACCACTGGAATTCGTTAACAAAGAGACGATGTCCGACAGCTAGAAGAATTTTGATTGAAGATTATTAAACCACTGGTCTAGTATGAGGGCTGTTATATATGTGAAGGGAGCTGCTTATGCAATAATGCCTTTGTCGGGAATTCTCCTAAATAGGGTGCATTATTTGCTAATGATCCCGTAAGCGATGAAATGTCCGGTATAAGGATACTTGCAGGTTTATGGGTCAACATTCATCTTGTAAATGACTCACTAGCAGCTGTCTGCGTACTTATATAAATTCAACAAAAAGAAATAGCCTTGAAATTTTATATATTTCGTATATTTGCCTGGTATATTTGAACACTGACAATATGCGATTATATTCTCGTTGTATATCTTCTGCATTTTACTTGTGCCATAGTTCAGCTGCCATTATTATTCACATAGGTTTCTCTATATACAGATGATTTTGGCAATACATTCCTCAAATAAAAGGATATTTTTCCCATTATTTATGTTCCGAATGATTATGCATAAAACACATTATTAAATAACATGCATGTACTCAATTTGTTGGAACCTTTTAACTTCCAATTGTATACGTTGCATGAGGTGCCAAGATATTAAAGGTTCACTGGCATAATTAACATTTGGGCACGGTATTATATTTGTGCAATTAGTTATTAATACTAAGATTATTCTACTGCAGCAGCCTTATGAACAAGCATTTCCAGAAGAGATCCCATTTTCGAAAGGTTATTTCTCACTGTAGTGAAGTTTCAGTTACTCTATTCCTTTAATAACTGGTGTATCTGAGCATGTGAAACAGCTACCAGCATCTGAATAACCGACACAGCGACCTTCCCCTGCAAGATAAGAAACATAGTCATGTTTGTTGTTAACGTTGAGATACGTTTCGATTCTTTAGTTAATTTAGCAAGATTTTAGGTGATCATGAATCTAATTCAAAATGAAAAAGCAACGAAACTAGGATGATCATTGGTCGATATAACTGCTACAAATATCAACAATCTCACCTTGAAATATACCCTACTTATATCTTAAATAAAATAGTAAATAAGGGGATATATTATTTCACATATATATATATATATATATATATATATATATTCTTTCATATATATATATATATATATATATATATATTCTTTCATATATATATATATATATATATATATATATATATATATATATATATATATATATATATATATATATATATATATATATATATATATATATATATATATATATATATATATATATATATATATATATATATATATATATATATATATATATATATATATATATATATATATATATATATATATATATATATATATATATATATATATGAAAGAATATATATATATATATATATATATATATATATATATATATATATATATATATATATATATATATATATATATATATATATATATATATACATATATACTGAAAAACAAATACGTTGACTTGGTGGTGACTATTCGGAAACAACACACAGAACTTTTCACATAGATCAGATGAATTCGACCTTACTTAAGGTTGTTCAAAACCGTACCAAATTTCATTGTTCATATTTATATTTGTTCATTTCATTATTTATTCATAATATAATATACCGAGCTCGTGTGAAAAGTAGGCCGTAAACAAAGAAGTTGAATAACATTAATGAGATTAATTAAAGGTACAAGGGGACATAAAGTAGTGCTTAACAAAAGTTCACTGATTTGATTTTGTATTTAAGCTCAATATAATACAACTAATTAATTTGTAAGCAAAATGAATCTTCTCTAAGTAGAAAAACGTCCAGGAAACGTTTGTACAATTATGCTCAATACTGGTGAATTAGTGATCAAGTACAACTAATCTGAGTTTTAGATGACAAAGTGAACACAAACCTACGTTAATTTACGAATTACGGGCGAACACACACACACACACACCTATGTGTATGTCTGTGTATGAAGTGATGACTATATGCATATATGAGTGTGTGTGCGCGTGCGTTTGTTTCTCTGCTGTGCCTTCCTTTCAGTTCCTGTTATTCAAGATCGTCTCGAAGTCAGGTGTACCTCAAAAACGTGCCCGTGAGTTGAAAACAAACTTTGAAATTAGTGAATTTATACAACTAAATGACTATTCCTTGAATACTTCCTCAGTGAATGGTCGTCGACGCACCTGAAGTGTAAAGTGTGTGTATATATATATATATATCTATCTATATATATATATATATATATATATATATATATACATGTGTGTGTGTGCGTGTGTGTGTGTGTGTGTGTGTGTGTGTTTGTGTGTGTGTGTGTGTGTGTACACACATACTGAACAGCAGAAGAAATGCGAGACGTATGTGACTGTGAAATATGTTTTAATTCCATTAAGTTAAACATATTTTTTTTTTATAAATCTGATGAAGGCAATTGCTTGGATGCACTTTGACCACAATCTACGGGTCAATGTCATGTGATTTGATAGTGGGCGGATCCAGCACAGATTGTAGCGCGTGAAATGTGTTTGATCACACAATTGTTCAATTGGGCTCAAAACCACGCTGAGAGCCAGCAACGGCATAGTTCTGATGTGTTGACACAGGAAGTCAAAAGTGACCCTGGCCATGTGAGAGGGAACATTGTCGTACTGGAATACGTGGCTATGGGCAAGCGCGAAGCAGGGCATGATGTGAGGTCTTATGAATGATCCGGTTAACGTAACGTTGCGCCGTGATGCTATTCCCCCTCTCTGCAACAACTTGTTGAAGCACATGAAGCCCAATTCTCTGCTTCAGGTCTATAGCACCCCAATCTATGATGTTTTGTCCATTCCACGCGTTTCTCTCCATGCCACATGTGTCTCTGTAGTGTTTACCTCTCCTACCACACATCCTTACTCTGCCATCCGAGGTGGAAACGCAATATCGACTCTCGTCAGAGAAGACTATTGGCCTCTATTCTTCATGCCGCTAATGACGATGCTGTGTAGCCCACTGTACTGTTGCCTGTGGTAGTGGTCGTTGAGGAAAGGCCCTCGAGGAGGACGACGGTGACGCAGGTTGTGGGCGATGCAGGTTTATATATATGGGAGCATGTACGAAAAAACAACAGACGAGGACAGGTGGTGTAAATAACAAAAGATGTATTAGCATGACGCTCGGGAATACGGAAAGTCTTTGACGTTTCGATCTACGCTCTTCAACAATATATATATATAGCTAAGTGATAGGCTTGCCTCGATCCTTCAGGGGTAGTCTGAAGCATCCAAGCAACCAGGGGATGTTTAAATCCGGAGGCACTCCTGGGGATCACATGTACGGGTACCGTCTTGGGAAGAGGGCATCCAGTGGCAGGTAATTTACTGCTTAAACCGTAGTTTATAATTATATTTATGTGGAGAATGGAGCAACAAATACAAGAAAAAGCAATACTGTTGGACAAGCTAACCGCTGTTTTATTATGTGGAAGCTATGTAATGAGTCACTGTGGAGGTTGAGGTTATGTAGTGAGTCAGTGTGTATGCTATGCATATTGCATAACATACACACTATGCATAACATATTGCATAACATACACAATGGCTCACTACATAACCTCAACCTCCAGAATGACTCATTACATAACCTCCACGTAATAAAACAGCGGCTAACTAGTCCAACAGTATTGCTTTTTCTTGTATTTGTTGCTCCATTCTCCACATATATATATATATATGTGTGTGTGCGTGCGTATGTATGTATATATATACATGTATATATATATATATGTATATAAATGTGTATTTATATGTATTTATGTGTATATATGTTTATATATATATATATATATATATATATATATATATATATATGTGTGTGTGTGTGTGTGTGTATGTATGTATGTATATACATACATATTAATAAAATAGGTTCACATACAGAAATATCATGCATTTCTATACATCAATATGCATTCACGCGCGCACTTGCTCTCACACACGCAGACACGAACACGCGCCCTCACAAATAAGGCTGAGTGGATGCTGTTTGTAGATGTGTAATTATTAGTTCTGTATGTTGTTCTATAAGCACGTATTGATGTATATAAAATACAATAGACACTGAGGATACGTGTAGTCAAAGACGCCCAAGCAACGTCATTTTATTGATAGATTCCAAAAGAAATGGATCATGAGATTCCTGTATCAAGTTCACCATATAATTCACTAAAATACATAGGTTCTTGTTTGAGAATTTCACAATATTTATGTAGGAATAACTCATATATGTATTCCCACATACATAGAAGGATGTATGACTGCATACAGATATAAAATTACATGCATGCATACGAACCTATACGTCAAACATATATTTGTATGTATTGTACGCTGTTAGAGATGTTGAAACGATATTATCAGAAATGAAATAAATATATTAAGTAGAATTAATGGAAATATATAAACTTGGCTAACGAAATACATGCATATAGACACTGTGAATAAACAAGTATATTTATTTTTGAATATTTAATCATCGTATTCTTTAAAATATTCGAAATACATGTATATTGTTAAGGTTTGTTTCGTAGTTAAATTGATAGGACATATGGGTAAAAAAGTGTTGTAAATAGAATATTTGTTGAAATATCAATACTAGATATCCGTTTAGTAATTTTTTTTTTTTTAAATCAGAAAAATTAACTTCAGTAAGGCCTATTTCGAATACTATATTAAAAGCTACCAAATTTTTAATGCCCTGATACGGTGATATTCCAAGCAAAATTTAACGCAGATATTGAATGTTTAGAAGAGTCAACTGTTATTAAGGATTGCAGAAAGACTTTCCCTCGACATGATACATTCGAAAACTGCATTTATGGGTAAAATATTTTAACTGTTCAATAGCACGCAAAAATGCACTTTATTTCAGTTGTATGAGAATAATTTAAATATGATCAACCCACGAGTTCCGTTCTTTAATATTGTGATGAACTAAGCTTAAAAGCGCACGCAGTTTCTTCATACTATACAGTTCTGAATATCATTTTTGTAACATAGGTTGTTGCAGTCATTTTAGTATGTTGGTCATTCAATTTGCGAATGGGGTCATTCAAATTCACAAAAAAATTACCGTCATAAATTTAGTCATACAAACTTGACTTTTGATCATTCGATTTACCACTTCGGTTAAAGAAGTTAACATTTACATTATTCAAATTAAAATTCCTGTCGAGAGCATTCAATTTAGTCGAAGTGCGAGGAAGCGTCTTTTCGTGCATTCAAATTCGCACCTGAGTATTCGAGTTCGGAATTAATTTATTCAACTTAGCACTAATTTTGCATGTGTCTTCTTACGCACATTCTAAGAAGTGAATGTTAAAAATAGGTTTTGGCATGCAAATTTTATTATGTTGGTATGGCTAAAAGAAGAAATAAATTACGTGATTCCTCTGTTCACGAAAGTCATTTTCATTGCAATTGTAAATTTTTATAATCATAATATGTATACGACGCCCGTCATAGTGTGCTGTCCCCTGTTTGTTAGTCCGTACGGATAAAAAAAAAATACCAAGTCATTTTCATTACAGCATTCGTAAGCTGTCGGTATTAGTTGCATTTAATATCCTTTTCTCTAAAATCAACTTTCTCTAAAACCAAAATCACGGAGTCATGCGTAAGATACAGGCATATCTTCGGACGAAGATAGGGCAAAGTTGCTTGACACCTTCGAGGGGCATCAAATCGATTACCTGAAACTGGCGGACACTTTTGGTATTAAAAGGAGTAACTAACGTCTGGGAGGCGCCATGAGTTGCCAGAGGAGGTGCCCATCATGTAAAGGTTGAGAATGAAATGCTAGCCGGACCTCGGGTAATTATTGATGCCAAGCCACTCTTAAATCTTCAATAGATGAAGAGAGACATAGAGATAGTATTGCCAAGAAGGACACCTGTTTCTGTGTCTAGGCTCTCACGGGTTTTAGATAGGATATTGATAAGTATGAAACTGGCCGAAGACATCCCAGATGTAAGAAATACCCCAAAAGATTTGGATAGACGTTAGGAGTAGAGTACACGTATTGTTTCATGGAAGTGGGATTCGTTGGCCATTGCGTATTCATTGATGAATGTGGGTACAGAATTTGGACCAGGCGGGCTTTGAACGAGCTTCTCGGGGAGATGCTGTTGTCAACCATCACTAAGATGTCAACCATCAGCGTGGGACAAACTGCAATGTCACTTTCGCGGTATCGCGAGGAATTGACCTGGTTCACTACTCCATTGCAAACGATAACGTTATACGAAATTATTTCGAGAAGCTCTTGGCGGGAACTGCTTGAACATGTTCCGATATTTTCCAGGCGAATGAATTACTTCCTTTACGACAATGCACGGTCACACGTTCGTACTGATCTCCCAGCTGATGCCCACTCCTGCCTTCCTACCCGCCGTTTCTTAATCTGCGGAAATGGCGCATTCTGACTTTAAGACAGTAGTCAATTCGATCCTCGCTTGAGCTGAGTTAAGCAAAGGTTTCATAACCAGGCAGCTGCAGAGGAAGCCGGTACGACGATGCAAGGATGGCGAGCACACGTCATACAACAGTTCATACAACAGGTCGCAAATTCTGTTCGTTGCTATAGACAAACCAAGACCTGCCTCCCGAAATGCCTCGACCGTCAGCAATTGGATGGCTTTCCCACAATAGCAGTTTTGTCGCAAACCTTATCCTACCAGCTAAGCAGTAATTCCGTAATTTCGTGATACCCAATAATTTAGTAAGGAAGAAGCAAATATAATTATCAATGTATACTAGTTTCTTTAATGATAAGTAGTACTGGAGTAATACTGAAAATATATATTTTCAAGTGCCATTTCTTCGCTAAATTTCAGAAATAATACATAGATTTAGTGTAGCCGCTCTATTGTAACATCTCTATACAAATCATTTAAATT
>NC_142946.1:18167052-18197052 GCF_046866305.1 Octopus bimaculoides | reverse complement strand
AAATATCACGGGAGCAATACATATTACCTTAGATTAATGTAGACTTGCTGTAGATTGTTGTCTGCAAAATGTTCGGCATGCAAACTATCACAGAAACAAAATGTCAAATACTCCTAGCTTCCGTTTCGATAACCATAGTTCAGCTACTTTCAAAAGCAAATTCAGGTAAATGTTCTGCATATTTTTAACTCCTTCAAAAGATTCGAATAAAAACATCCATCCGTTAAACATTCAGCTATCTGGCCACGGTTTTTGTAACGGTAGTTTTGAGCACTCAAGTGGCCATCTCTTCCATAGTGTCAGATAATTTTTAATTACTTTGTTGATCATTCCAAGTGCTCATGCAATCACTGGAATTTTAATAACGTTAAGATGTCCCATATTTTCTACTTCAATGATTGCATCTTTATATTTTCAGACCATGTCAATTTTTTTTTTATTTTTGACAGTGATATTATGATCACATGTTGATCAATAAACACATTATTATTTTCGTATTTTGCAACATTATCTCTCTGTATGTACTGGAAAGTCCCAAATAGTCGTTACATTTTCTTCCACAGTTGCAGACTGAACATGTTGCTTATGGCACTCGTCTACATGTTTATTTTTATAATACTGACATAGTAACCAGTTTAGGTGCTAGCCAAGTCTGTCATGTTTTGATTTCTACTGTAAGAGTAATTGGACCATTGTTTCCACCCCATCATTGCAGAATCGGCGCCGGGAGTCGATTTTCTATCCATTTTCTATCACATTGACGTCGTAGTCTAAGGTGAATAACTTTTGATCTCGAGTAGCCTTCAATCTCTGCCTTCAGCCCTGAACTTCGTAGTCTCTGATAGGTGTGCTTACAGAATAAAGCTTACACGTTTTGTAATTTTCCCCGACTTTCATCCAGTCGTTAGATTTTTCAAGATATTTGGCGATATTTTTACAATAAACTTTGAACTAGATAAAGTATCGACCTCATTGTGCCCTAAGAATTTTAAAGAAAATCTTCGCCTTCCTTTGGCGTAGATTTGCAAATCAGCAGCTTACCTACTTTTCTCTGAATCTTTTTTTTTTTATTTCATTGATATTCTTACTCAACACATTCAAGTTATAAATAACTACTGGAGCCGCTAACGTAGGTATGTTTAACCTATTGTTATGTACTTTTAGCACATATTTCAGAAATGCTAGAACTCTCCTACAACATTCCTTCCTAATCTTTTCTTTCATTCTCGCATGATATATTCCAGAACCTTCAATTATCCCTAGCTATTTATAAGTTTATTCTTGCTCAATTTCTTTATGACTGTATCAGTATCTAACACGACTGATGTTGAGGTTCTCAATTTCCATTGTGGAAACTGACCTTGGCTAACTTTTGAAGACCAAGATCTACCCCAATGGTATCACTACCTGCTTTCAAATTGTGTAATAGGGCTTCAATATCATGCTTCAAGAAGATTAGAATCATATTATTGGATGCTAAGGTAAAAATTCTAAATATGTGTTAAGCATGTAAAAATATGTTCACCACTTTAACTATTATGCTCTCTGTATATATAATCAGAGAGAAGAAAACGCAGATCATATTACACGTTAGAGAAAATATTAGTTTAGAAACAGTACAACACATGTCATAATGTAGGCCGAAAATGGGGCAGAACAATTGATAAACACTAGGAATGCAAGCACTAACATTCATTTAAATTAACGCCGCCACTAAATAAAATATACTATGGGGTTTAGCATCAAGGCTGGAAGCTAATGAGATTATTACTATTCATGGCATAAAACAGAGAAATCTGTAGAATAAAGTTTATTCTTCCTACAAAAATTCCTTGTAGCGCAAGGTCCTGTAGTGAAAGTGAAAGTCAGAACATTGTTTTCTTGTAACCTCGAGAATATTGGAAAATGAAAACAGATTTGTGCCTGAGCTATCATCTCAGTAGGTATTCGTACAATGGAATTCTCTGCGGTATTTTGGTACATCATGTTAATCTTCATAGTGAAAAAGACAAAAGTAATGAAGACAAAATGGGGAAAAAAATTACATTTTATGTATGTATGGAACATTGAGAAAACAAATGTTTATGATAATGACGATATAAAATCATACCATCATGTGCCATCGCCAAAACACTGATAAAATAAAATCAAGAAGAGACTAAAAAGAAAAGTGTAGGAAATGTTAAAATGTAGCCGGGAAGGAGGAGGAGAAGAAGAAGAAGGAGAAGAAGAAGAAGAAGAAGAAGAAGAAGAAGAAAAAGAAGAAGAAGAAGAAGAAGAAGAAGAAGAAGAAGAAGAAGAAGAAGAAGAAGAAGAAGAAGAAGAAGTAGAAGAAGAAGAGCTTTGTAAGAGATAGCGCGATTATTTATATTGCTTGGAAGCTAGCAATGGGGATGGAAAGCATAATTTGACTTACCACTTCGAGTCTCGAGTTACTTCTATTTTATGATCATACTTATTCGCTTTTACTCATGAAAAATAAGAGAAAAATTCTGTTGTACATTTTCTTCCTCGGAGGGACAAAAATTGTGATTAAAACTAACGAACATACAGTTTCTATTCTCTCACATACATCGCTGCATGCCACCCACAGAAATATCATGCGTTTGAAAATTATTACATTTCAGTTGGGGACCTGATGTTGCTGCAAACGTAATACCTACACACCATGAATTCTGTATTAAGGCAAACAAATGTGTACTTAACAAAATTTGCGGAGGTCCCATATTTTGAGATTAGAATGCAAAGTAAATTAGGTAAATTCCGATATGACACTCTTAAAGAAATTAGGTTTCTGCGTAAGCGGGAACGTTGTACTTCAAAAATGGACCTTCCAAATATTTTGCAGATATTCAATATGATTTCAGTGACACACATCGCCATATTTGAGAATGCAGATTATCAGATACTTACAAAGAAACTTATGCTCGACCAGGAAGAGATATGGTAGGATTACATCTCGCTGACTAATCGGAGATGAACGTAAATGATATATTCTTAAGAAATGAGAAGTTAGCCATGATTAGTTTTCAATACGAAACAGCATTTATATATGTATAGCCTTTATATATTATCTTTCATTTACATGTTTCCCCACTCTAGGGACGCATGATATTTTTGTTGCAGTGTATATATATACATATATATATATATATATATATATATATATATATAGATAGATAGATACATACATACATACACATACATATACAAAATACATACAACTGACATATATATATATATATATATATATAGGGAGAGAGAGAGAGAGAGAGAGAGAGATATGTAGATAAGTAGGTAAGTAGGTAGGTAGGTAGGTAGGTAGATAGATAGATAGATAGATAGATAGATAGTTAGTTAGTTAGTTAGATAGATAGATATATAGATAGATAGGTAGATAGGTAGGTACACATACATTCACATGCATATAGAAACATACGTATAAATGTAAATACACACTAACATACTACCATACACATACACAGACGCGCGCACACGCTCACACAAATTCTCGCTCACACCCACGCACACACACAAAGAAGTATATATATATATATATGCATATATGTATTATACGCGGGCTTTTATGAAATCGAAAACAAGTTTAAAACATTTTATAAACATATCTTACAGCACTGTATTTCACCTCTAGCCACTTTAATATTATATAGAGCTACACAGCAGCTGCATAATAACTCATCGGTTCATACGCCTTTAATCTCAGCCTCGTATACTCCCTAGGTACAAGTTATGTAATTCTATTAAAGAACGCCATAGGATTGATTACATACACATACTCTACCATATCAACGACTCAGTTTGTCATTCCGATCCTGATTCCTTTCTCTCTTCGACTTTTTCAATACCCCTATCTCTATCTTAGTTAAGATGAATTTGTGTATGTGGGTGTGTAGTTATCTACCTCACTCCTGCGCTCTCCATCATTTTTCACTTTGTCAATCCTCACCTTTCGTCGTGTCATTATATTCCTCTCAGCTTGAGCTATGCAGTGCTGTTCTATTCAGTTCTTTGCTTCAAAGAAACAAAACCTGCTTTGAAATGCTGGCTTCATTTCAAATCTAATAATTGTATCAGCATTTAGAAATCCCAAATCACTCCAAAGGCAATATAAGGCAGTCAAATGCTGGTTTGCTATTTGATAATTGCCCCTAAGGTCTTAGATTACATTGATATGTTTTCTTTAACTTCTGTATTCTGCTTGATCTCTCTTCTTCTTCTTCTTCTTCTTCTTCTTCTTCTTCTTCTTCTTCTTCTTCTTCTTCTTCTTCTTCTTCTTATTCTTCTTGTTCTTGTTCTTCTTCTTCTTCTTCTTCTTTTTCTTCTTCTTCTTCTTCTTCTTCTTCTTCTTCTTCTTCTTCTTCTTCTTCTTCTTCTTATTGCTTGTGCTGTCATTGTTCTCAATATCACTATTGCTATTGTTGCAGCTGCTGTTCTTGTTGTTGTTGTTGTTGCTGCTGTTAATAGCATTATCAACACCATCATCATCATCATCATCATCATCATCATCATTACTACTAATTCTCACAACAGAAATGAGTAGTTATTAATACACACCATCCTTTCTTCAATTACTCATTTCAATGTGAGCGTTGTGATCTCTGGCGCCTGAAATCTTACAACACATTAAAAATTCCTTTAGCTTTCCCTTTCGACTGGCATTTAGTGAACTGCATTAGCGTACAAAATTACAAGTATATGAATTCGAAATTCTTCTTCGTTGGTCATAATATGTATCTAAGAAGTATTTAACTTGTAGAAAGCTAAGTAAATGTACTCCGAAATTTAGAAATCAAAACTAAATAGTAAAGAAACTGAACAGAAAAACAAAAACCGTTTAAAGATGAACGCATATTATTCTATATTTTCGCGACTTGTACAACATAATTTTCAGTTGCTTTCAATATCTAAGTTTACGAATGGGGCTTATACATTTTACTTGCTCAATAACAACGCATAGAACACAACATGTATGTTACATATGCTATAGTACAATATAATATTGATGTGAATTGCAGCAATACAAATCCTTTCAATTAAAAAAAAAATATTGCTGTACATAACTGACAAGGTGCCTGTGTTAAGGCTAATGGTGATGTACTCATGATAGTAAAATACTGGTTTGGATTCCTGGAAGTGCGATGAATCTTTTCCTAGACAAAAAGCCCCCCCAAAAAAACAAGTCATTTATTTATTTTATCGTGGCTCTATACTAGAACATTGCATTAACAAAATGATTAAATCTGCGCACTGTCCACAAAAGAGATAATATAAATGCTTTAGAATCTGGGAAACCGGTTTTATGAGCATATCTGACAGGAAGGAATTTGATGCTTTTATGTTACACACACACACAAATAGTAGCCAGTAGCAATGCAGAAAAATAAATTCGGTTATATATATATATATAACCGAATTCATTTTTCTGCACTGTTACTGGCTACTTTGAGGCGCAAATATTCTCAATTTTCACTGGTCCCACTCCGAAACTATGCGGCCGTTATAGTGACGACTCTATCGGTACGACCACTCTCTCCCGCGAACATCTGGATTCCTTCCTCTCTTTTGTCAAATCTTTCCATCCTGCCCTCCACTTCTTCTGCACTATCTACGACACCTCTACTTCGCACAGCTTCCCTAACCGCCCCCATCCTTCAAACGAGCAAACGACCTATAAGACCTCTTGGTCCACAGATACTTCCCTAATCCAACCTCCTAACCCCTCTCGATCTCCTGCTCCCGCCAACGCTGGTGCACTTGTCCTTACCTCTTCAACACACACTCCTCACCGGCACCTGTCATCGACCCTATCACATCAGCGACTCCTTTACCTGCACTTCTACCAATGTCATCTACTGCATCTCCTGTTTTCTCTGCCCTTCTCTATATATTGGGCAAACGGGACACTGCTTGGCTGACCGGTTCGCGGAACAACTCCGAGACACCCAACTCAGCAATGACACACCGGTCTCGCGCCATTTTCGCTCTACCAGTCACTCTTTGCAACACCTGTCTGTGTTCGGATTTTCCTTGCACAGGAGCCACCCGAACACCCGTTTGCACTGTGAACATGTATTAATCTTCTTTCTTCGCTCCTTTGCAGCACATGGGTTCAAATATCCTCTCCTCTTCATCTAACCAGTATTCTCCTCACACCTATTTCCTCCCACCTATTTGTCCTCTCGCTCCAACTCCTTCTTCTCTACCCACTCCTACCCACTCATAACCACCTTCTCCATTCTCCCTTCATCATCACCACTCCCTTGTAACCCCACCTCACCTGTACACAATCCAACCCCACGTTCCCTATCCATCCCATCCCACCTACCCCACCCCTTACATCCAATCCCCTATACCTCACTCTAGCCCCAGCATCATCCTACTTACATACGCCACCTCTACTCCTATCCTCATCCTAACCTACACCCCATCCTTGCTTTTCCCACTGTCGCCTCCCCCCTTCCAACACCATCACACCACACCACTCACCCCTACACCATGCACCACCATACCACACAACACCACATCACATCACAGCACCAGTTGCGGGAAAAGGTGTATATTGTTAAAATTTGGAATTGAGCTATTGTTGTGAATTTTGCTTTATGGGATTTAATCCTTTACTTTGAGAAAGTAGATGATAATGCTCAAAGTTTGCAGTGGAAATTTTATGGATTCACAAAATAACGTGAGCGGTATGTTTTAGTTAACCAGAAATTTCTTTACTACTCGTTCATATTATTTACAGTATTTCACCTATCTGTATTTGGAAGATGGAGGTTATTAGTCTGGTATGCCATTTTGCTTTTAGCATAAAAAATTGTTTATCTCGTGCTTCTTTTTCACAAACGGTGTAGAGATAGTTGGTAGGTATATTTATCGCTAGAGCTTCATTGTCAAGCAATTTGATTAATACGGAAAACTTTAACTATCGTGTTTTATGGAGATAGAGTTGGTAGGCAATGCCATTAATATATTTCTTGAATTCGGTGTCAAACGTCGGCATTTTATTTTGTACTGTTTTGTGTCTATGTATACATTCTAAAGCAAGGCATTTAAAACGTGTACTTATAAACATTTGTAAAACTATGTAAAATTTTTAAAATTTGACTTCAACTAGGTAAAAATTTCTAAAATTTTAATTCTAAAGAACTAAAATCGTTCTTTCTGTCGTATACAGTGCGATGTGATACAAATATTTGCTTATTTATCGTGAATACATCTAGGAAGCTTCAGGCAAAAAAATTGGAAATCGCTGTCAAGTGCCAAACATTCTCTCTATTACGAAGATAATTCGTTTAATTTACTCAACTTACAGGCGCATAACATCATGGTACACCGTTATTTTCGACGTGTTTATCTCATCATCAGACAGAAGAACCATGGACCTTTAGGTCTGTCGTTGCAGCGTATGTTTGAAATATCATGGAAAAATGTGTTTGCTGATCGCTGCTTATATCTGCCGGCTGATATGAAGTCCCTATATACGCCACGTATAGCGAGGTGTAGAACAGAAATTTAACTAATTCTCCTACTAACAGCTTCAATGTGTTAGCTAAATTCGGCCAGAATTTGCATGAGTAGCTGATACATGTACTCTCAATAGTTTCTACTTATCATATTGTGTTATAATCTTGCAACACAGATATTGATTAGATGTTGACTCAATTCACATAAATTTATATTAGTATCAAAATGACTTGAGGTAACAAAACAAATACATATAGTTATAATATAGAGGGCCTGAAAAAGCATATAAAGTCAATAGAGATAAACTTAACCTGATAATCACATGTGATTACAATACAAAATATATTTATGAGAAGCACCACTAAAAGTTCAAGCTTAGGACTGTATTTATTCAAACAGATATTCATTACATTTCACGCAATCTTTGAAGAAGCGATCGGAAAATTCGATATCGATCTTTGTTAGGGAAATCTATTGGATATTTATCAAACGAAAAGCGTGAAATTAGACATATTCAAGGCTGCAATAACTCTTGAGTTACAGTAACTAGGAAAGAGATATAGAATTTAATTAAATGTAAAAGAATACACCACAATATTTACATAGATATCTAGAAATAACTGTATAAATCATTATTTTCCATGTATTAATTTCATTCGAGGTGTAGACGTTCATAATCGTATAAGCATATACACACTATATTTATAACAGTTAAAAGGAATTATTTCTAATAACTGTTGTTTTTGTTTTTTCACAGATCAGTAAATTGCACTTCACATGTTGAGATACCTTGGCCATATACTGGAAAAACCTATTTGCAAGGTTTGAACAGATACTGATACAATTATGATGTGAAATGGTTCGTTGCCTTTCACACAAAATGAGAGGCAAATCCATGATCAAATTCTTAGCACACTATTGCGTCACAACCGCCCACAAATCAGATATGATATGACCAGAAGAACTGTATAGTGTTGCATAACTACATAGAGCACATGAAAGATCGGGATGTATTCTCCTGATTTGGCACCAGCGGATTACCACCTCTTTCGATCTATATACATATACACACGTATATATAGTACATATACGCTTATACATATGTATGTAAAGGCACGTACTTATATATTTATGTATATGTGTAGACATTTATACATATAATATATATATATATATATATATATATATATATATATATATATATATATATATATATATATATATATATATATATATATATATATATATATATATATATATATATATATATATATATATTTATATATACATATAAGAATTTAGGGATTGGAGAAAACGCATGTTTGCCACTTGGTCAGATGATACATAGTTCATGTTATTTGGTGTTATGATTTTTCCATAGTCCTGTCTTCGTTGTTTGGTTGTAGGAGGTGAAATGTGGTTGTATTTTGTATTTGTTTATTTGATTGTTTTGTGCCCTTCAGACGTTGGTTGCATTCTAGGTTCAAGCACATCCTTAGTGACACAGAAGTTTGGCATAGTTTAGGATGGAAGAAGGTGCATTCATTGCCTTTTGTGCATCCATATTTAGGTCCAGGGCCATGGACTCTATATTTAGGGCAGTATTTGGGGTGGAGGTGAGGGCATTTTTTTCCCGTTATACCATATGGACAAATACCCTTAACAAATCTATGGCATAAAGTAGGGTGGAAAAAAGCATAGTATCCCGTGTTGATGCCGATGGGGCTAAATCTACAGTTACCTTAAGAATGGCAACAACGGGGTTTTTTTTACGTGGGCATAGTAGAGGTTTTTCTATATTGGCAGGCTCATTGGTCAGTTGTCCTATTGTAGTATCAGTAGCAGACTGTTGTTGTTGTTCTTGCTGAAGCAGTAGTGAAACTTGACTTGCAACAGTAGGGCTGGGTTGAATCAGGTCAGATAGTGGTGCCATACAAAGGGATTCCAGTGTAGTAGCAGTAGTTGGCTGTTGTTGCAATAGTAAGTCCTGGCTTGCCACGGTAGTGTTGGGTGGAATTAGGTCAGACAGCGATATCAATGAGGATGTTTTTTGTTGCTTGTTGCTGGATATCGGGTATATATATATGTAGTGAAACTACCTATCGCCATTGGAGTTCCTGCCTTAAAAACAGGAACTAAACCGCAGTTATGTTGTGTTCTTTGCTACATTGGTTTCTATTAACCCATTTATTCTATCAGAAGAATGTTTATTCATTAAGATAGAAGAAATACACATAACTATATATATATATATATATATATATATATATATATATATATATATATATATATATATATATATATATGTAGGTATGTATATGTATACATGTATATTTCCATACATATACACAAACAATACATATATATGTGTATATATCATTTGTTGGTGCGTAGTATCTTATGTTCCATGTATAATTTATCTTCCAAGAAATCTTTTACTACGTAATATTATTTTTCTTGAAACACGTCACCCTAATTAAGTCCAATTTCTAAAACACAATTTGATTTCTTTCTTTTTTTGCAAAGTAACGCACATTCACATTCAAAGATACAATATTACTGCAATTAACTCATTTACATACCTTGTTATATTATCTATATATCTTTAGAATTTTGCTCATTTTTCTGCATTAATAATTATATATTTAGTTCACAGATTCATAATCTGATTGGTTTTAACGGAATATATCATTTGGTGTAGACAGTATTACAGGACTCGGTTAAAAGATGATCGAAAAATACAAGCCAGTAGCACCAGAATTTCTTATGTTAAGACAAAGTCGATTATTCTGCGAAATGTAATACTTATTCCTTCGCATTGCTTTGAATTGACTCTACATTCTTTATACGGAGCAATTCGGATCATGCCCCGTGAGTTGCAGGTAATTGTTTGTGAAAACATTGCCGAAATAGATACGTAAGAAAGTAGCAAGCATTCGCATAATGAAGAGGCTAAAAACAATTTAGCAAAATCGCTTCTTCAAGAGAGGGCAATATTGACAAATATGTTTAATTCAAGAAGTTTTACAAACATTCTAACGTCAGTTATCAACTTTAAATACAAAACAAAACCTAGGTGAATTTTGGAGCTTAATATCATAAGCTTACTATTTAAATAGTAAGTCGATATGAAAATGTGCGTATGTATATCCCAAAATATCTCCCTTCTGTAACAATATGTTACCCAATTACACTAGGATAACCAACGTCTCTAAAATTTATTTAGTATTTACAGGGGTCATCACATTTTTAGGTCATTTGTATGAATTTAGAAAATAGAGACAAATCACCAAATCTGTATGGAGACATGGGTACACATAATTTTGAGGATCCTTTTACCATGCTTATCCAAGGAATCAATTGTTAGCATCAAAGGCTACTTCGATACGGTATTGGAAATTTTAACATGCCAGAATCAGATGATCTTTATCAATTTACAACATATTGCTGGTTATGGCAGACTTGAGAAAGTGATTGAAATTATTGAAGCGTTGATTGTCTTCTCTCAACTAAACCTCTTGCGTAGAAGGCCAATGGATGAGGACTGGTGAGCAAGGGGACTATTTGTCTGGAAGGATATGATCAAGAAGATTGGCATGCATTCACTCTAGAGCTTATGAGATGGTGCAATTTTTTCTTGGAAGACGTATGGTCTTCAGTTGCGTACTCTCTATCCACGCAACTTTCTCGAATACCTCTGTGTAGACAGCGCCATTCCACTTTGAACCCTGGGATAACAAGTGAGTAATCATCACAGACGTCTCTCTCCTTAGTAACGGCTCGCAAAATCACCACGGTTGCTGGAAACTTAGATTGCATGACCGTTGGGACCTCTTTTGGACCATTGTATAAGAATCTGTCGTTCGTTTGGTTTAACTTTTGGTCTTTGTAAAGCCAAAGATTTCCAACCCCTTGGTGTTTTAACTTGATTAACAGATTTGACAGATTTCTTGTCACATCGACCGTAAACTGAATCCTCTGCCTCACACACGACTTATACCGGATGTTTTCAAGCACAACTCTTCTCAGGGTGCATTCTGAAACCTTTAGGTCTTTCACAACATTCCTTTTCGAGGTTTCGATTGTTTAATCGACTAGTTGAATGTTTCCTACAGACTCATGTATGCTGATGGTATCAGAGCCCTTTGCATTTGTTTTGCATTTAGATGCTGATGTTTGATGTCCGTCAGCATCCGATTCTTTTCGAACTTTTTCAATGAAGGATCGCACAGATTTCAGGATCGACCTATCTCTGTAGCACTATGCAACTCTTTTAAGGCAATGATCACAGCGTGTTATTTTGTTTGTTGAGTCAAGATAACGTCTGACATTATTTATCTGAAGACAGAAATAGGTTAGAAGAAAATTAGAGCTCTTATAAAAAAGGAAAAAAAATACGCATCCTATATATATAAAATTTCAGTGAATAAATTTGTTCTCTATATAGACAACTCGTGTGATTAATGTAATAATTTCGATCCAAATGATTTGTGATGCTTTGCTATCTAGATCAGAATTTGGATTATACTGTGAGATGTATAAGTCTATGATAATATGACATTTTGATATTATAGACTGATGCAAAACAAAAATAGACGCTAAGTGATATTACTATATTCATAATGAACTAAGTGCAAGTTAAATGCGTAATTAGAGAACAAAGTACGTATGAAACAAATTAATACACAGGCTGTGTGAATCCAAAATACCTGCGAGTATGCTAAATGTACTAATTTGAGAATGTTGTTTCAAATAATGACCAAAATTTGTGAAAAACTAAATGCATTTTTCCATGATATTTACATTATATTCTATTGAAGAATCTAAATAACATTTGGGTAAGAAAATGAGTAAAAATTCAGCTTGTGAATGTCAAGCAAATTAGATTGATTACTAGTAATGTTGCGATAAATTTTACTCTAAGCACAAATAGGATTATATGAAAACAGAGAAATGAAATAAGTTACATCGAGAGAAGTGTTATCTTTCATACATGTTGAAAAGAACTTAATCCTCTTTTTCTCCCTCTGTCTTTCTCACTCCGTCTCTGTCTGTCTGTTTCTCTCTCTCTCTGTATATCATGTATATCCCATTCAATATATACATATATATACACAAATAAACACACACACACACACACACACACAATTTTTGGGGGACCAGTTGATTAGAACGGCCCCAGTGCGTGACTGGTACTTATTTCATCGACTCCGAAAGGATGAAAGGCAAAGTCGACCTCGGTGGAATATGAACTCAGAACGTACAGTGAGACGAAATACAGCTAAGCATTTCGCCCCACCTTCTAACGATTCTGTCAGCTTCCCGCCTTAAGACACACATATATCTTAATTAACGACTAAACATTTAATACCTTTCGAAGTAAGATTCTCTAGGTCAGTGAATTTGCTCATTTCTGAAAGCCCAATGTAAATTCTCGAACGTAGCCGTATAGAGTCCTTGTCACAGCCCTTGCCATTTTGCTGGGGTTTTTTTGTTCTCTTCAAAGCTGTGTCACATTTGATGGTGAATACGGTTTCTTTCAGTTCGGTAACCAGTTGTTAACACCTGATGGCAATTTTCAGCTTTTTCAGGGACACATTGCACAGATCGTTGCACGTGTTTTAGCTATATTGAAGAAAAATCGAGATTAATTTGACCTTTTCAATCAAAATTAACCAACATAAATTTCAGTGCCATTTGCTGTCCGTCAAATTTTTTATGCCTTGGAAAATATGTATAATGCCCATCCATGTAGTCAGCTTTCGATTCCGCATCATTTAGATACGCCCACATTCCATGGCCTGCCACCAGACTGATAAAAAGCCCATTTATTCTTTCAATTCAAAACTTCCTACTTGTTAAACTTGACTTGCACATCACACTCTTTTAAACTGGGTATCAACGTCAGAATTACACATGCTACACACATTTTCTGACTCGCAATTGATTCGAGAATGTACTGCAATACCTTGCGGGTACAATGTAGTTACGCACTATTAGCCGGAATTGTGAGTTGTTTCTTGTTGCGATAACAATCGTCTACTTGTTGCGATTAGTGTCAGTAGCAACATTGGAGATTTTAAACCAGCATGGATATTCTTCAAAGCCGAATGCTCTTTCACTGAATGCTATTCACCCATTTGCATTGATCCCGATTGTAGCAGATACGAAATACATAGAAAAAATACGAAATGCTTTTTGTAGTCGGAAATGCTCTTCCCCTTCAATCACCAATCAGCATTTCAGGCATAGAAAATAGCATGAAAATGTACAGGACAACTTGGTATATTATACGAAGTACTTATCAACCTATATGTAGAATTTCAAAGACATCTGACAGTATAGAAAACTTATTTTCACTTCTGTATTGCTTTCAGTAAAAATGTCATTCAATAAGTCATCTTATCTTCATAACGTTACGAGTGTTGATAGTGGCAGTGAAGGCTCAGCAAGTATCTTTTATCAGAGACGCCGATGACTGTTTGTTGGCTGAAGCCCCGATGTGTAAATATATAAGAAACGTATAAACAATGATAACTTTTAAGTGAGACTTTTTAATGTAATTTGTTTTTTCTATAACTCAATTATAAAATAAGCTTCAATATAAACAAAACTGTGTGTGTGTGTGTGTGTGTGTGTGTGTGTGTGTGTGTGTATGTGTGTGTGTGTATGTGTGTATGTGTGTGTGTGTGTGTGTGTGTGTGTGTGTGTGTGTGCGTGTGTGTTTCTGAAGGCATATGGCTAAGTAGCTTAGGGTGGTGCATTCAAGATTGCTAGATCGTGCTTTCCATTTTAAGAGCGGGTGTGGTGTTATGTTGTTCAGCAAAACTTTCCATTTCTCATTGTTCTGCAATCATTTCGTCGTCTAACATGTGGCTGGCACGTCGTACACATAGAAAAGTAATGTATATATATATATGCGAACATAATTATTAATAGCAAAAGACATCAATGATAACGAGAAAAATAACATTGATAATATCCCTTTCAACTGTAGGCACAAATACAATGTCTGAAAATCTGTGTGGCTGGAATAGTCGATTTCACCGATTTCACCGACTGCAGTGCTTGACTAGTACTTGAAAAGCAAAGTTCACATCGGTGGAATTTGAACACAGGATGCAAAGACCGGAAAAATGCCGGTAAGCATTTCATCCGGCATGATAAATATTTTACCACCCTTTTAAACAACAATAATTTGGAAAAAATTTACACAATATGAAATCGATAAATTTGCAATTAGAAAACGATCACTTGCCAATGAACGATTAACGGGAAAATTTACATGTGAAGGAAAATACAACTTTGTCTATCTTATTTTGTCTTCGATTAGTTTTGCGCTCATCGGAGGTGAATTAAATTAATAAATATAGCACTTTATTAGATAAAGGTTTAACATTATCCAGTGCATTTTCAAGCCTCGCTGGGATATGATTGTGATGAATCTGGATGCATTTATGGAGTTATTGAACATGAGCTGCAAATGAATAACAAATAACAAAAATTCTTGAATCATTGTGCATAGGACATTGTTTAACGAATTTAATAATAAACTTTTGAAAATAGGGCGCCGCATGGTAGCTGAAGATGTAAAGAAGCCAGTGATTGCAGTTTTGTGAAAGCGCGTGAGTTAGTGGTTTGGACATTCAGCTTACAACCGAAAGATCATGATTTCCAGTCCTGACATTGCGTTGTTTCTGAAGCAAGACACTCAATTTCACGTCCCTGGAATCCTTTCAACTGTCAAAATGAGCTGTACCTGAAATTTAAATAACGAACATTCTCATATTCTGTGTTCCACTTAATCTTCCTGAGAACTATGGTAAGTGTACTATTGTCTGTAGAGGGCTCGGCCACTTACACATTAACTTCACGAGCATGTCGTTCCGTTGATCAGTTCAATTGGAACACCCGTCGCCCTAACCGTCGCCTTCAAATTTTATATTTATTTCGGCAGTGCTTTAAGAACAAATACCAATAATTATAATATGGTTAACTGAAGGAATAACAAAAATGGTGGTAGCAGTGTTAACATCAACAATTTCCGGGCACCATGTTTCATGTGTGACAAGACTTTAGCTTCTATTGAAGCCGGAACTCAATAATATTCCATAGCAACTGAACAAGAAGTCAACGATATATGCGTCGACAGCTAGCGAAATTACTTAATCTATACTGCACGGATTCATATTAATCGAGCAGCCGCGCATTTTCAAATATACTCAAGTAAACGGAGATAACAAGTTTCCTCACTATGATACCTAATTCCATAATCCAGTAAAAGAATTTCCTATCAGCTGGCAAATACACAAACATAAGTACGCGAAAGTATATATAACGCACTGTTGCAAATAAGATAATATGTAATAATGTGAAGAAGTCCAAATGCTACAGATGACGACATGCCAGCCTCCCAAGAAATATTAATGCAGTGTACATACCCTAAGATAACAAGACAGAAACAATAGTTATGAGACAAGAATATTCGAAATAGTGGAAATCTTTAAAACGAATTTCTCTGCCTGAAACTTCAACATAACTACCACCATTCACTTTTCCCAAAATATTAAAATACATTGACTTTACGCATTCAAACAATATGTATTACATAACATCAGTGACAGAGTATGCAGCCTGGTAATCGTTAAATTTGTTGCCTATAGATTGAAGAACTGAAAATACGTGTCCTTTACTTTTCGAAGAAAATCATGATCCCCGACTACCGTAAAGTAACACATCTGTCTGCATAAGTTCCCAAATGTTATGATTACATAATCAGAGTTATAACATAGATCCAGGTCGATGTTGATGCAACTTAACGTTCTTTGAGCGTAATACGTAAATAACCAAAAGTGAATATCACTTTTTCTCAGGTTTAACAAGATGGTGATTACTGAATATTTTCATCATAACCACCCATAATTTGCCAAGGTTTGAAACAGACAGAAAAATCTGATGTATTAAGTTTTAATGAGGGCTCAAATCTCGACGTCATTTTTGTTATTGATAAGAAGACACTGCTGCTGTCCACAAAGTGGTGCACTGTGTACGATGCAGTTCTTCGATATATATACATATGTGTGCGTGTGTGTGTGTGTGTGGGTGTGTGTGTGTGTGTGTATGTGTGTGTGCGTGTGTGTGTGTGTGTGTGTGTGTGTGGGTGTGTTTGGTTTTGTATCTAATAATAATTTGCAGAGAAACTAAGATAACAACAGCAACACGTAAATGGTTGCATTTGTCTTTTTGAAATAGTGTATCAGAAAGTAAGCAACGTTTGAAAACATGGAGTTCCTCACAATATATTTTAACGATGCCTAAATTTTATTCATCAAAGTAAGTATCATTACATCTAATACATTTTTGCTGACGACTTACAAATCAGGACTTTTGGAGCTGATGAGCTCTTTCAACGTACTTCCAGCTAACTTGAATTTCATTTTCTAGTTCTCTAGTACTTTTACGTGGATCTTTCTAAATGGCGGTCATTAATTGACCGTCATCGATGGCAGATGGGCGACCAATACCCTTCACATTTTTCAAGGCTCAGAGTCCACTGCAAAATCGTTTAAACCATTTTAGAGCTGACCACTCACTGGTACAGATTCTTTATTTCCTCGCTCAACTGATCGAGTAACTCAGTGTAACAAAAAAAAAAAAAAATTGCCATTGTGGGAGTTTGGAAATGTGATGCTCCTGTGTATCTATAGTATCAGTGTCTAGTGGGGTAAGGTAAGGGTTGGTATCTGCAGGATGTAGGGAAGAGTGGGATAGGTACAGGGTGAAGTAAGATAGGGGTTAACATTAATACCTTTCGTTCTACACGTTTTTTCACTTTTTTTTCTGGCTTACAGTCTTCAATTCTTCTGTACGTCCACTTGTGCGTCCTTGCCAGCCTGCTTGCCGCGCTCCTCCATACTGCCTCTTGTACTGTGTGCCATTGCAGGAGGTAGAGATGCGATTTTCTTTCGGGCCTGTAATTGACAAGTCCAAGGCTGGAGATGAATGTGCCTGTTACGATTCCTTTCACGCGGGTTTTCCATACGGCTTTTATTGCTATAGCGAACACAGCGAGAAAACAAGCCTTACCTTCTTTGTTAAAAGAGGTAGGAGGGAAAATATTTACAATCGACTCGGAAGACAGCTGTAATCTTCCCATCCGTGACAGTAGTTGTTCAACGTAAACCCACATCTCAGAGATTTTGAGGGCATTGCACAATTGCTTGCAGATTAGTTGTCCTGTCCTACGCGCATCTTGGACACGTAGGTGCGCAAAGGGCACTATGCTTTGCGAGTTTATCGCGAAAAGGTAAGGCTCCTTGGTAACACTGCCAAGCCAGGGATCCCTGGAAGTTTTCCAAGGGTCCTGGCCTGAATATCGCTCATTGAAACCTGGAGTCTCTCCCAGAAGGTTGTCAAACTTAGCTTCTACCAACCCTCTATAGAAAGACCAGGTGGAAACCCCGCCGCTGGCATTGCCCGTGTGACAGACAGGACAGTCCACTTGCCAAGCACCCAACCTTGGTCTACATTTGATTCAAGGTCCCAGATCAATCAAAGACGTAAGCTCCGGAACTAACGACCGAACGAACGGAAAGCACACCTATTCACCATCCGGGTAGATCCACAGATACCTCAGCCTCAGTGCATGTCTGGGTATCAAAAAAGAAGGCATTCCTAGACCACTCTTTAGAGGGTGAGGGCAGCAGTCAGACCGCTTTACAAGAGGACGTCAACACCTCCAGAAAAAGCGGAAGAGCACCCGCTCCAACTTGATCAGACACGAACGGGGGCAATGCACGGCGGTTATGTGGTAGGAAATCACAGAAGCAATAAACACTCTTGCGACCTCCACCCTTTCAGCGATAGCCGGCACTTAGACAAAGTCTGAGTTAGGTGGGTCACCCTGCTCGTCACCCCTCTCCAAGTATTCTCTGTCTGGAGGTCTGGGCCAAACCAAACCCCTAGCATTTTAACTGGCCCCCTCCTCCGCCCAACGCCCTACGACGCTGTTGGGAGGTATCATCTTGCCTCTCCAGGTGGCGAGATGATTGTAACAACGGTGAAAACAATCAATGTTAATCTGTTGATACATTTGTGCAAGTCTGTATTATCTGACAATTGCCAAAGAATGTTTTAAAATAATTCAAAACTCTGCAAAAACTCCGGTACAAATTTCTCATGGTTCAAAACTTTGCTTACATTTTACTCAACTTGGTTGTATAAGTAAAAATATTCGTCTAAAATCACATCATAAAATGTTATGTAAAAGAACTAGGGCAGTGCGTACTTATAATTATATTAATGTTATATTATAAAGACTAACCGCTTAAAACACATTGGAAGCTTATTTGTAGGTAAAGAAATAAATATCTGATTTAAAGTTTGATTTTCATAGAGTTGGTGTGTAGAAATATACGCGCGTTAACAAGTTGAGAAATTAACAGACTTAGCTGTAGATCAAATAGTTTTATGAGAGTAAGATACATGTCAGTTAACTTTGGTATTACTGACAAAACTGGAATAACTAAACATGTTTGTATTTATAATTTCAATTAATTTCTGAGCGGATTCACATGCATGTTCTATATTGTGTCATTGTACAAGATTTGTAATAAGGTAATGCCTGTGTATTTTAAATGTAAAAATATCAAATTGTTTTTACTAATTGATATTTATTAACAAAGCTCATAGACTAATAAATGGAACATTCACAATTTAGTACAGAATTCTCATCTGACACATCTTATATTCCATCGTTTCAAATATATCCTAATCAGCCGAGTACTTTTTTTTCTCTTCATATCGAGTGAGCAAATTCAGATGAGCACACCTCCCCTACAGAAATGTTCGTGTATCTTGTGTATAAATCTTTATTCCTTAAACATATGATCCTTTCAGAATAAATTGATATTCCTTAAACATCTAAAACTTTCAGAATAAATTGTTATTCTTTAAACATTTGACCCTTTCAGAAAATCTTTTATTCGGCGAATATTTTATGTACGGAGTAAAGCTTGTCTCAATTCAGAATAGATTTTTAGGCTCATAGATTAGGAACATATGAACCAACACAATGCACCAACATAAAAGGTCAATTTAACCCCTTACAATAAGGTTTTTCCACCCCTGTACATTTATGACAAATAAATCCTTAACGTTCGGCAGCGAATAATTTTCCCTACCATTTCGTCTCTAAATGAATCGTAGCTTGATTCCTCAAATAAGTGACAAAAACATGTGGCCTGTTTAATACACAAGCTAGATTATGTTTAATTCGCAACCTACAGGTTTTAAATTGTGGCACACGTTTTATCTTTTCATAAAATATACAAGATAATGAATCATCGCAAATACAGAGAGAGATTGTAATAATAACTTTACTGCCTCAATTGTCACCTTTGGTTGAAGATGGAGACTACTATAAACTATAACCTAAATGTATCTGATATTTCTCTAAATATATAGATAGACGACAGAACCTAGTTGTCTGGATCATCATACAAGCATCATTCACGATAAGACTTTCAGGCGCTTCCGTTCATCAAACCAATCCATTAAATTAATGTTTCCGTATTATATCTATAATAAACAAGTAAAACACATCGTGAACTATGAACTCCATATGACTGACAGAAATAAATCCCACCGCCCCCATAATGTCAAACTATTTCTCACGCTGACTTGTTGTGTATACCAACATTAATGATTCCGTGCGATTATTAATTATTGAGTTCGTTTGATACATGACTTTCACTAAGCAACATATACGTTAAACAACTCCTATTCTTTACCAAGCTATACCGGTGAGCCATGATGTTGAAGCACTTGTCCTAAAAATAGATAATAATTCGAACTCCTCAGCAAATATTTATATGAAAAGATGTGCAAAGGATAGGAAAATATACATATACTAAAATACTAAGTATTTATTTCAGCCGTGTAGCAAAGATAAAGTTAGAACACAGAGAGTTACTAAATTTAAAACGTAACAATCAAGAGAAAATAAATAAACATTATCTTTTCTATTAATGCAATTTAAGAAAATTAAGGGGCTAACCATGTAAATAAAAGAATAGTAAAAAATCATTTTGTGTCGAGATATTGCTGATTATCACCTAAGGCGTTCATGGAATTTTAATAGACACAATCGTGCTAATTCAGGGGATGTAAATTTCTTACTAAAGTGAATTTACTTGCTATTTAAAGCATTCCTACAAGCCATTTGAGAAGTGTTTGTTTGAATGATTCGGAAATATATCCAGACGGTAGGTCTAAGGTACATGGCTCGCAGAAACATTATTATTATTTCTATATTTGCTTATGTAAAATTGTAATGATAAGAGGCATATTATTGGAAATAACATTGATAACGAAAATTGAGATATTATTTAATAACTCTCATCACATTTATTTTATTATTGAACTTTGTAGATGATAACTATTCCACAAACATTTTCTCTTGCAGTGAAAGAGTTATCTATGATGGTATCATTTTCCAAACAGACAACTGACCTTTCTTACCCGTTGCCTTCAAGCTGTCATATTTCGGAAGCTATTAGATTGTAATTTCGTAGGAACTCAGCTTGTCATTATCACTAGCTGCTCTCAAAATGCACATTCTGTTCGCCTAAATAACTTCCAAGTATGCCTTGAGAATTCTTCGTACATCTATATTTCAATAAAGTGGTATGAACTACTTATGCATAAAGTGCTGTTCTATGTCTCTGTATTTGTCTGCTTGCGTATATGTGGAGAAAAGTACACCAAAAATAAAAAGGCATACATTGTGTCCTTTCTACGCGACGTTTGAATTGGTGACATTGCTCACGAAAAGTTTATTAAGATATTATCACGACCAAACTTTATACAGCATTAGTAATCATATATCATTACGATCAAGTGATAATTTCAAATCATATATAGCAGAAAGCATATAAAATTCAAATACTACGACCTTAATAATCATAACGATTCAAGCCACAAATGCAGTAGTTGTATTGAACGTAACGACAGCTACGCAGAGAGAAAGTAGGTAGTATAATAGAAACACCGAGAACATTTCAAACAATTCCAAATTTCAGCACCACAAAAGTGTGACTCGATGTTCCATCGGGGATACCAGCAAACAAAAAGGTACACACCTATGCACACATCGTGTAAATATATATCTCTCTACACCTAATATTTCTTTCCCATTTTTATGTATATCATCCCATAAGCAATGGAGTTTCTTAGATTGTATGAGCTAAAAGTCGGAGGGGATTGGGATAAACTACCTGCATCAACTTGCTCTAAAAGAAAGTAATAATTTTAACTTGTCCTTCTTCTTAGTGTACGTTTCGAAGAGTGATTTCAATATCAACAGCTTTTCTTTCAAACCTGTGATGAAAGAGACAAATGAATCTATTCGGCATATTTTGCTTTATGAGGGCAATACGGGCAACAACATTAAGGGCAAGAAGGGCAACACAAAGGAAGGCGCCGGGTATTTTAATGCTATTCATGAGGATTGGAAAAGTGTCAACGGTGGTTCTAGAAATTTCGGGCCGGAAACTACAGCCTACAAGACGGGCTTCCTAGAAGATCTGTAGAGCTCACCAATGATGACCTGCAAACTCTGTTGGAAGAACATCCCATCATAACTGTTGAGGAACTAGCAGAGGACCTTCATTCATCCATCAACACCAAGCGACCGTATTTGGTTTCAAGACGAAAAGTGTTCTTCCATAAGGATAATGCTCGGCCAAATAGGATGACATTACAAAAGTTGGGAGAGTTTGAATGGCAAACGATGCCAGACCCGCCATATTCGCCGCCATTTTCCCATCTCGTTCTCATTTATTCCATTTGTCATTTAATCCATTCTTATTCCATTTAATAATTTCGACGGACACAATATGAATTCTGTAGACGAGGTTAGGACAGTACTGGAGTGGAAGAAGGGAAGCCTTGCAAGGTTAGATGGAAGAGCATTGTAGAAAATGAAGGTGAGGATATTTTAGATTAAAACAAAAAAAAAACTTTCTTTATCTTAATTTTGTATAAAAGGGACATAAAAGGGACATTCAGGCCAGGACCCTTGGAAAAAATAAGTATAAAAGACCGCATTATTTATGATATGGCCCAATACACACACACACACACACACACACACACACATACACACACACACACATACACACACACACACACACATACATATATATATATATATATATATATATATATATATATATATATATATATAGGGGTTTGAACGATTGTGTATAGGGAATATAGAAAAATAATATAGTAGAATATAGAATAATATAGTAAAAAGAAATGAAATGCAGTATTTATTATCTATTATTATTGAACAAATGAAATATTAAATGTTCATTCTTATTGAACTAGTATGCTTTCTTGCATTTATGCAATCTTCAGGTTCATATGGAGGTGGTGACAGTTCTGTTCATTGGTTTTAACTGTGGTTGAATGCTTCAATTTTGTCCTTTATATACATTCAAGTGAGTTGAAGTAGTAGTTGCTTGGCTACTTTTAGAAATGATGCCATACCATTTTTCAGTGTTTATTTTTAGAAAAGATGACTGCAAAACTTTTTAGGGATTTTTATTTTTAGATGTGGAGATAAAACTTTAAAACACTAAATAAGATTATTTGTTAACATTGTTTATTAAGCTTGCATTGGGATTTATTAATATAGTCCTTTTCTCTCAGTTTTCTCTCGATTTAATTGGGAATGTATAGTTTATGAAATGGAAATCTTATAAATATTTTCCGGCCACATGTTGCTAAATGTTTAGTCAGCGGTATTTGGCGGACTTCTGCATTTTTAATTTGTTGTCGGTGCACACGTGAGCATTCTGATAGTGCATTGCCTCTGGCTGACATACAGTTCTTCACAATTCCGGCATTTCATGGAATAGATTAAATTGGCATGTACCGGATCGGCTATCATTGCATGTAAACTCAGTGAATGGTTGGGCTTTGTTGCTAAGGTCAAATGTTGCCTTTGTTGAAAACTTTTTCAACCTTTTAGGCTGTATTTTACAGAGAGTTATAGTTTGGTCTGTAATGATATATCTTAATTCCTTACTTTGAGCAATGATTGGTAGGTTTGCTTTATCGATATTGAAGATGTTCTTGTGGCACGGATTGTGCGTCACTATAAATGGTATGATTTGTTATTCTCTTCTTTGTGTTGTCCTCAGTTGCCGTGTGGGCATTTTCATAGCCCGCCGAATACCATTATCTATAGGTAGTGACAAGTATATTTGTTTGAGCAGAAATCCTTTCAGTTCCATAAGGCGATGATTCGTGATCTTCAAATCTTCTACAAAGCTACAGATCCTTCTGGATAGGCAGTGTGGGATGTTTAAAATATATATCTGTGGTAAGGGTGGTGTTATATTTAATTGCCATTATATCTAGGAATGGTAATTTGGTACTGCTCATCTCGTTTGTAAATTGAATGGATGGGTGTAGATTGTTCTTCCACAGTGTTTTGAGATGGTATCCAGATTATGAAGGACTCCTCGAGGTATCTCCTCCATGGCCTTTCAATATACTTCCTAAATTCAGTGCTGTATATCACCTCTATTTTCTGGTAGAGTTTTTGTTCTAAGTATCCGTCATCACCTCAACCTCGAAGAAAGTTATTTCACTATCTACGTGGATCATAAGCCTCTTACCTTCACCTTGCGCACTAAGCCTGAAAAGGCCTCGAGAGAGACTAGACAGTGATTCCGTTCCCCAGTTTACAAGCAATATCCAGCATATCTCCGGATTTCAGAGTATTGCTGGGGATAAATTGTCCCGTTTGCCAGTCAACTCTTTAGCACCCACTTCTGCAATTGGTTTGAAAGATTTAGCTTCCTTTGGATTTGTTGAATATCACATTTGTTGAATGTTCGACATGTAACTTCAAGTACTTGCCCATACCAACTACTGACAAGAGCATATTGTGTGACATATCGACAGACTCACCCCGTCCTTTCGTTCTGGAGAAACATCACATGGTTGTTTTTAATACTTTGCACCGTCTCATTCATCCTGGCGTCGCGGCCCCAGTAATACTCATTAGAGCTAGATTCTTCTGACCAAACATGAGGAGTGAAATTACAGTGTGGTCTTGTTGTTGTCTTCAAAAACAGAAACCTAAGTTGCAGAAGCACATCGAAGCACCTCTCGGCACTTCTTAACTCTCCTTACACACGATTTTCTCACGTAGATATCGATAGTGCAGGGCTGTAGCAAGTAAGTCAGGGACGCTTCAGTAGATGGCCGGAAGCGATTCTTTTAACGCATATAACGCTGCATTCCATTAACGCTGCATCCGTAGCGCAAGACCTGCTATCAGGATGGATACCGCAGATGACAGTTCGAATCCCGCCTCTTTTTTGAGCTAAAAAAATCACCGGTGCTCAACGGATTCAGACTACCAGCTGCCATCCGGATTCTTTGTATCCATATATATGTGTATGAGTATGCGTGCATACACAAGTGTGCAAGCGCGCGTGTAATTGTGTTTGGGTGTTTGTGTGAGTGTGTGTTTAACTGTGTGTGTGTGTGTGTGCATGTGTGTATGTGTGTGTGTGTGTGTGTGTGTGTGTGTGAGTGTTCGCAAAACTGTCCTGTGATTATAGACATCCACTTGATACAGTTCATGTAATAATTTTTGATATGATCACTTTCCGACGATCCTTTCTCTTTTTCCCTTTTTTTTCCTTTGAGAGATGGGACTAGCAGAGTTCACCCAGCCCAGTTAGTGCTCATCTCACTAGCTTGCAGTTTACGTTACGTCTGTAAGGATGTCAGCGTGGACAGAACGCTAGTTTACTCCGACGAAATATTCATTAACCACCAAACAGATATTAGGACAATAGCTGATACCTAACTAAATCATTGCTCCATTCACTGACCGGTTTCTACTGAAGTGTCTTCTATTGTTTCATATTATAAAACTAGAATTAGAGCAGATTTATATCAATATAGCATACTGAGGTGTCCATCCAATGTAGAAATGTGGCCATTTGTGTATGTTTGTATGTATATTGGTATATAATTCTGCATCAATATATCTTTATCAAACATCTTTTAATACATACATGAATACATCATTCATGCATACATAAACACAAAAGCATATGTATATATATACATATATATATATATATATATATATATATATATATACATGCATATATATATATATATACATACATATATATATATATATATATATATATATATATATATATATATATATATATATATACATGCATATATATATATATATATATATATATACATACATACATACATATATATATATATATATATATATATATATATATATATATATATATATATATATATATAATTTTTTCACACATATAGATAGGTATACACACACACACGCAAACGTATATATTCATTTATACGTGGGTATAATATATTATTTGTTACATCACTGTGTATGCGTACGTCTGTTATTTTATAAAGTTATGCATGTTTATAACGCAAAAATCTATAGAATGCACGACAGTTAAGTTTATGAAAAACATAACAAGTATTTGCGATCATACTACGATTTACTATTTAGAATATGATTAAAAGTCGTTCATTTTTTATTGATAATTAAGCAAGCATCAATATCCGAGCAACATTCATAACGAAAAACATAACAAAGCATGCATATATAATGTAATGTTTTCATGTAATGATATATACATTGCACATACATAATTATTTAATACATTAATGTTATTAACACATTATTCCTGCTTTCGTCTCATAAAATCTCATAGTCCGCATCTATTTAAACGTGATCATCTATAGATACACAAAAAGTTACGTATTATAGTGATTATTTACATCCAGTATTTTTCACTGATATATCTGTAAAATCAAACTGGATAATGTAATTATGATTTCAAACACTAAATTAATGACATGTAATTAATTAATAAATCTCGTATAGTATATTTTACTTTTGAATTATCTAATTCCATTAAAAGAGCGCATTAGGCGAATTAATGTACTAGAAATCAAAACAGCGATATGTAACATGCACGTCTGCATATGTTGGCATATCATTATATATATATATATATATATATATATATATATATATATATATATATATATATATATATATATATATATATATATATATATATATATATATATATATATATATATATATATATATATATATATATATATATATATATATATATATATATATATGTATGTATGTATGTATTTATGTATGTATGTATATATATCTATGTACATACACGGACACACACATACGCAGACATACATATACATTCCCCTCGATGCATTCCTGACAACAAGGTCTGAAGGATGCACAATGTAATAGCATACCTTTGATGCAAGACTTAGGATGTGCCTGTGCAATATTTAACTCCGCAAACATCACATGATTATTCTTAGAATTCCACGATAACTGGCGTTGCAGATTGAAATAGTACGGAAGCATTTGCAATATAGTATTAAATATGTGGTAAAGGATTTTTTTCTTCCTGTTTGCATTGTAAATATATGTATATATATATATATATATATATATATTGTGTGTGTGTTAGGTCGACATCTATGAATGTTGTAGAAAAGAATAAACATTTGCTACTGTTGTATAAATACAAGGGTTAGTTTTATTCATGATTGTATGCACCCATATTATAAATACAATTTTGGCATTTCAGCGGTTACTTGTCCAGTCCGGAAATGTAAAACCTGGTAGTTTAGAGTCCATAAAATCTTGGAGGGCGTCTTTTACAGCATCGTCGCAATAACATTTTTTTTTTTCATATCAAACATTTTCCAAATTCTGGAAGAAGTGGTAGTAAGTGGGAGCAAAATCAAGTGAGTATGATGGACGATGGAGCACTTCCAACTCCAGATCCTGTTGTTTCACCAATGTCATTTTTGCGATCTGTAGTCTGTCGATATGTCACATAAGAAGCTCTTGTCAGCAGTTGGTGTGCGCAATAAAATAGGAGTGGATCTTTTTATTAATCTAGAGGGTTATCTTTGTAAGTTTCTGCATAATTTGGTCCAGTTTAATTCGTCTGTGATGGATGAGCCAGGTTTAATGAAAACATAATGGATCGCACCTGCGACACACCACTCAACACACACACCATCAGCTTCTTTTGATGAATGTTGATTTCGGGGCTGAACGTTAACGGTTGTTGTACAGGATCCATTTCTCATCACATGATTCATTTTTTTGAGGTGAATGTACGATAATGCAGGCTTCCAAACCTTACTGTTTTGAGTTTCATTGAGTTCATGTGGAAGAGACTTATCCAAATTTAAACTTTACCGATTTGAACTAGGTGAGTCAATATTGTTTGCTTGCTAACACCAAACGACAACGATAATTCGCGGACGCTTTGAGATGGATCTGACTCGTTATTATCCACCTTTGTTTCTGGTCAATCACGTTGCTCATTTCTGAGGTCAAAATTACCGGAACGATAATTTGCAAACCAATTTGATACTTTGTACTGAAATACGCCATTAATATTCGGAGCTGTCTGTGATGCTGTATTTCCTAGAAAGAGCTCTTATTACAAAACCGTACGCCTTTCCGACTTATGAATCTCTAAAAAAAAAAAGCCCCCCCCCCAAAAAAAAAATTAAAGATAATTGATAAAGCGCAAAATGAATTAGAACAAAGAAATAGATGTGTCAGCTTTCTAACATAGGGAAAAAATGGTAGCCGATATTAAATAATTGCGCAAAATGAGCAGCTGTCAAAGTTTAACATATACCTTATTACAAATTTCATACTTGACGACCTAATATATATAACTAAATATATATATATATATATATATATATATATATATATATAGGTAAATTAAAATTTAGAGGTAATACTTGACAATTGTAAGCACCTGTGTATGCCAGCTAGTGGTTGCGGTGAAAGAATAAATTGTAAATCCCCAAAATAACAACAAAACTACAAAGGATTCCGCGGTACACGTGTTTCAAGCTTTATATGTGTACAATTTACAATATAAAGCTATCCTCAGCCGCAAAATTATTTATCTCCCAGGAAATTATACCACATCAGCATTAAAGTAGGAAGAAAGCTGTGATGTAAGAGGTGAAGATCCTTTCGGTATTCTCACGGCATCCTTTGTAGTTTTGTTGTTATTTTGGGGATTTACTATGTATATATATATATATATATATATATATATATATATATATATATATATATATATATATATATATATATATACACATATATTTATGCATAAATATACACAACATACTTATAGATTGAGCATATATATTTACATGTATATAGACATATGCATGCCTACATACATACATATATATGTGTGTATATATATATATATGTATGTATGTGTGTGTGTGTGTGTGTGTGTGTGTGTGTGTGTGTGTGTGTGTGTGCGTAGTAAGTACTAATGCAAATAAGCCATATATTAAAGTACACATATAGGTAATCTTTAGTTATATTTTATCCTTATGCTTCACAAGTTCTTTTGAAGTAAGTATAAAATTCGTCAGCGCAGTAGTGAGAAATATAAATGTAAATAGGTGTATAAGCGCAGTGTCTCTTAATGTGAATATATATATGCATAATTGAATCAATCTATATCATATATGCCAATTAATGCACGACAGTATCCACAATTTAGTGACCTATATTTGGAATTTTATATAGAAATGTACACTTGGATTAATTAATTAAAATCTGAGTGTTAAATTTGAGCGAAACTAGTTTCATAATATGTAGTTTATTGTATAAGAAAGTCGTCACGCAATCATATATAACGAATTCATATAACTGAACTGGTTTCGTAGGTTAAAGGAAAATATTCTTCAAATCATATCAAGGAATATCAAGCAACGAGATATGTGTTCTTTGCTTGCATGAACGGAATGCGCACTATTGTAGAGATTAAATCTCACTTAAAAATACTTTATTTCAGTGGTAAGCAAATAATCCGATATATATATATATATATATATATATATATACGCCAAAAAGTTGTTTTTGATCTCTATATTTAATAAGAAAAGAACACTGATTTTTTTTTTTTTGCTTGTTTAAATCAAGATATTCTATGTATGAATTTTCTACGAAATCCCTATATAAGAAGCAGAAACAGAAATTTATCAGAAATTTATACATTCCCATATAGATACATATATATAAACGTATATATATATATATATATATATATATATATATATATATATATATATATATATATATATATATATATATATATATATATATATATGCATGTGTATGCATGTATGTATATATGTACTAATGTATAGCACTTACGTATGCGTGAATACGCGGTTTTCTGTGTTGTTCACATCAAAATGAGTAAAAGCGCGTGTAAATTCTGAATTTTCAAAATTCTTTTATCTTTTTATAAAAGCAAGTGATTTTTTGAGGGAATAATATCAACTTTACACCTTTACTTGTGA
>NC_142946.1:18124552-18159552 GCF_046866305.1 Octopus bimaculoides | reverse complement strand
TGGACTAAAAGCGGAAATCAAAGGACTGATTCTCGCTGCACAAGTCCAATCCCTGAATATAAACAATTACAAAAATAAAATAATGAAAATAGGTCGCAGCACCAAATGTATAATGTGCAACCAGCACATTGAGACAGTTGACCACATCATCTCTGCCTGCCCAATCATTCCCAAGTCTCAATATACATATAGATATACATACATACATGCATACTTACATTCATACATACATATATACATACACACACGACAAAGTAAGCAGTTATATCCACTGAACAATATGCCAAAATTACAACATCAAAATTGACATCAGGTAGTATAGGCATGTGTCAAGGAACGTACAAACAACGATCAGGCCACAATCATCTTGAATTTGACGGTTCTAACGAAAAACAAATCGAAGATAATCGCCCAGACTTAATAGATAAGGATGGGAGGAAAACCACCTGATTAGCGATATCGTCAAAACTTTAAAAATTGTCAAAGTAGACAGATCTCGAAATTGAATTATTCATAATGTGGGGAATGAAGGCAAAAACAACACCAATAATACTTGGAGCGTTGGGCATGATAAAACAAAAACCATGAACAAAAATGTCGAAGCTATATCTGGAACTTCAACACGGCACGCTCTTCAAACTATTGTCCTGTAAGGAACAATCCACATCCTATTCAAGACAAATAATACAACCTTTTCAAATAATCCAACCTGAACAAAACAACCCACAGATACATGACTCTACAGAGCATTAACCCAGTGAAAAAAGCTCTCCCCACACAACCCAACACAACCAAAGCATTATACACTAAACACACAATACAAGCAGTAACACCTCAAGAGAAAAACAAAAACACAATACAGTACCAGGAAGAATCTGCACACTCTCAACAGTAGAAAAGAACAAACCATACTGCACACACACCATCGACACGATGTAGCAGGTGTTGCAGTAGAGATTTGCAGCATTCTACCAAATATTAAACAGTTATAATAATAATAATAATAATAATAACACCAATAGCATACGTTAAGATAATAGTGATTACGTCAGCAACCACGGTAACCGCACAAGATTAGCTATCTCTCTGGATAGGGATGTCTAGTTCTCTATCACCGATACATTAAATAATGACACGGATAGCACACAAGATACACGTACGAGTGCAACAAATCAGACGCACCTATCTTAATACCCAATTCAACCTATCATAGTTTATCTGCTTACACCATTATTAATCCACTGAAGAGAAAGATCGCTAATCTAAATAGCTCCAAATGTAGTTTCGAAATACGGGATAAAGCCTACTGCAACAGATATCAAGTAGTATATAAGTCCCCACTCCTCGATCGAAAGCAAACCTCTATCAAGATTTTAAATTGGAGTTACTGTTAATTTTAAGCCGCGACATTCAGCATATTTAAATTCTTTAAAATGCGAACCACACTAAGTCTATTTCTCTGGTTGATCCCATACACTACCTAGGTGAAAAATATGAAATATAATTTGGTCATTCATTCACTTCGACCCTCCGTATTAAAGTCAAATGCTATTCCTTATGCTTGAAAGCATATATATAAATACAGTCATATACACCAACAAGGTGTTAAACCAACACTATTAACTATTCTCTTATGATTTAAACATAAATATAAATGCGGGAAGACAAGTATTTCTTACACATTTCTTTCATTGAAATATAGCTGTTATATTGATTAAGCTTAATTAAATTAATTGAAAATATTTCACTTATTTTATTTAATTCTTGTTTGTTGATACCTTATACAGAACCTAACTCCTATAGTGAAAATTTATTATATTTACATTCTTCACCTAGATTATAATTTCTATAATACATATTTAAATCAAACTTTAGACTTATATAGGTTATATAATTTTAATTTATTTATTCAACCTGTTAATTTTACTCTATATTATTTAATTTTATCTTCATACATTATACTTCACTTCAATCACACGCACGCAGGTTCTCGTCTTGGGTTCACCACTTCTTCGTTATCTCCCCTTTTTCTTAGCTCTCCTGTGTGATCCTTCTGTCCGGTATTCGCCATGATAGATCGCTGACTACTACACTTATATTTTTTCTCTCCTTGTTCCTCTCCTCGTTTATCTCTGTGTTCCTTTCAGTTGAAGAGCGTACGCTCGACCCGTCAAGGATTTTCTCTATTCCCGAGCGTTAAACTAATACATCCATTTGTTGTTTACAGCCCGTGTCTTCTCAAACACATAAGACACACACGGAATATGCTCTCACGAACACGAACACGCCAATATATATACACATATATATGTGTGTGTAGGTGTTTGTGTGTGTGTGTATGTATGTATATATAGACAGAGAGAGAGAGGGAGAGGGGAGAAAGAGAAAGCGGCAAAGTGAGGGAGAGCGATATCGCCTACGTAATATTTATCATATAAGAAAGAATTTTTGAAAAGGAAAATTGAAAAAAAAAATGTACATTAATGTTAATACATTAATGTTAATAATATTTTTGTCACAAAAACAGTATTCGCTTCCTCTCGTACCCTCTTTTAGCTAAAGGTCATTTGTATTTTATATTCTATATATCTAATTTGAATTTATTTTAAGCCTGCAAGTTTGTATGTGTTATTTAAACATCTTTTCTACAATAAACAGCTGCAATATTCTTGCAAATTATTTATTAGCCAGCTTTTCTATGCCATTAAAGGAATATTAAATACAAGTTTTTTGCACACATATAGATGTAATATGTTTTCATATAAGTTTTATAGCATACTAACATCTTACTTCTCTGTCTGAAATATGTTTGTCATTTAATCATTGAAGGCGTAAATTATATAATTCCAATCTTTTGTTTATACATTTTTGCGTTAATCACCGACAATATATTTCCATTTTGATGAACTAATTCCAGGAAATCGCACAACCACTTCATTTCAAAAGTGTCATTAAATTCTAATTACATAAATCGTGTCTGTTATTGAGTGTCATATGTAAGCACGTGATAATATATTGCTTGTATATGAAGCATGCTTTTAAATGCTGTGCACTTTATATTGGCTACCGTACTGATTTCACGAATTCCACATACGCACCGACGTTTTCTCAACTACAGCAAATAGTCTACAAGCAGGAGAAAGTTGGCAGTTTTGTACCTTAACAATTGGAAGTGGGTGGATGTTATCGTAATTGGTAATAAAAGCGAGTAAATTTAATCCTGCATTTAATATGTTAAGTGGGCATGCAAAAAAGTTACCGACAACAGTTAGATCTATTGGAACTCATGATATGTTGAAATGTTTCTAACCTCTTGTAATTTTACACAATTTGTCCTTGACAGTAGACATTAGAGTTTAGAATTGTTTCTGGACAATACAAGGAATTATTTAGAGTACATTAGTATTTGCAATAGTTCTCTAAGATGTGCTTGCAACATTTTTTATATGCATTTGCACTGTATATGTTGATGATACGTTAAGGTTATGCAATAAGAAAGTATTCTATATGCATATGATCGATATTCTGCACAGTATATAAATCGATGCAGTGAACATATATCTATTTATGAGTTTCTGTATACACAGATACTTCTCTTAGTGTCGTCTTACTACATCTCTCTTATTTTCTAAACGTACATTACTAAATGCGAGTTGCTTTTCTCATCCACCATTTGGCGTAAAAGTATTTGGCAAGTTACAAATTCAAGTCCATTCTTTTGTTTTGCAATTGTTAAAGTATACATTCAGGTCATCTCTAGTTTTAGAAATGCATAAGGAAAAGCGGTTGCATTATGCCTACCTGTTGACCTTGTCTTGTTCAATAAGTCGCTCAACGTCCAAGATATTATTGAGACATTTTGGAACACATTACAGTTCGTATTTGTACTTCTTCAGCAAATAAGATGAATGCCACTTGCGTGCTACGCATATTATTATATCTAGATACGTTGCAACTGATGTGTGTCTTCAAGTATTTCATTATATAATGAAACAATATTTTATAGAATGAGATTGGTAATATACTTTTATTCTTCGCAATAATAATCATTTGCACTTTTGCTAGAAATTGTTGCCGAAAGAGCACTCCATTTTAAAACTGAAATGTTCCACATATACTTACATGAAGAGTAACTATCTTTTCCCTATCGGTAGCCCATTCTAAATTATACGCACAGAAAAATATTCCTCTCAAGTAATGCATTCGTTTTCGCTGAGAAAAATGTGGAAAAAGCTTTATTTTTCTATCTATAATTGGTTATGGTAAGCACAAACGAAATAAAAGCTTACGTTATGCGTTTTATTTTCAGTGTTCAAGGATTTTCTGACGTCATTTAATTATTGTCTTTTTTTTTAAGCATTATAAGATAGCAATCAGTTTCACATTTACGTTTAAATGATTGCTCCTAGAGGGGAGTCGATTGCTGGAATATATATTTTGCTTAGTTTTAGGCTTATAAGTATAACAACAACAACAAAAAACAATGAAAAGATAGAAAGGAATTTTTCTATATATTTTACTTTTATGCGATTTTCTGATTCTCACTTTGAAATTGAATTAGGAGATCAACAGAGATTTCATCGAATTCAAGTTTTGCTTTGTGTATAAAGTAACACTTAAAATGTATAAGAAAAAACAAATCTAGAAACATTTTGCGTTTTGAATTGCTGAGGTAGTCACAGTTGTTTTCTATTGATTACTGCTGCCTTTCAAACGCTGAATTCTCTGATACCAAGTATGAAGAAATTATTCAGGACAGAAAACATTCATAAACAAACAGGAAACCTTATTCGTCGAATTCTGCTCTAAAGCATGTGCTACCGCGCAAAATTGTAACTCGGGGATATGTCAATGAAACACAAATCTCTATGTTTATAAAGGAGAATATTATAGGTGTTAAAATAAGTACTCCAGAATACGGAATAACTGTATTTGAAAAGGCTTAAAATTTGCATAAATTATAGAGTAGAATCATTCTATGCAATCTTCAGGTAGTTGTGGCAGTTAGGTTTTAAATATACAATAGTTAAAAATAATATTATATTGCAGTATGTTATTATAAGAATATAAATAAAACGTGGAAATCTGCTAAAAATGTACGTTCACACTTAGCTCCTTTCTTTTACTCGCTCACAACATCTCTGTTGCTTTTTCTTTCTCATTCCTCTTACCTTTTTCTGTATTTCCCTTCTGCTGCCACTAGTGTGAGCCATCACATTTTAATTCCCCTCCCTAACTTCCTCTTTTCGCTTTACCACTGACTTGTTCAGTCACGCTCCTCACTTCATCTATATCTTCCTTTTACTTTCAAGACCAACTTTTTTCTTTTAGTTTCATCTTTCGTTCTAAATTTTCCTCTCTCCACTTTCCTTACCCAGTGAAACTTTTATGAACTTTTGGACTATAACTTGACTTGTGTATGAATTATCCGTTCATTCTTTTGACGTGTTTCTATCTTAGCTTTTGAAGCTCTCTCTCCCGCTCTCACCCCTTCTCTCTCTCACTATATATATATATATATATATATATATATATATATATATATATATATATATATATATATATATATATATATATATATATGAAAGTATATGTGTGGGATGTACATTTAAAGTACTGGGATGATAGAAAGTTGATTTATTTCAAATGCAGCTCTCATCCCAACGTTTCGGCTCTCTACATTCCCGATCTTATGTGAAAATCCAGATATCGCCTCAGTGAAAACATCATGTGAAAAGTAAAAACATAATGTAAATATGAAGCAAAAGGAGGCTTTTGTCACATCTTCAATGCGCAGTGACAATTGTTGTTGTACCAACTCTGTTTGCAACACCAGATTGAAATATCACAGTGACATTTCAAAACTGGATCAAATGTGTGCTTTGTGTTTGACTTATATTGAGAGGAAACAAAACGTACAAATAAAAATGAAATAGAAAACAAATTGTGAAGAGACGGACGGCGCAAATTCAATATCAAATCGAAAGCAGATAAAAGTATGGTCAGGGGACCAAGAAGCAGCAGAAGAACAAGGATCCTCCTCTTTGCTTTCTCTATCACTTTTCGTCCTACCTTCTTCTCCTTCCTCTTAATTCTTCTTCTCCCGCCCCTTCTCCTCTCACATCTTATTGTCCTACTACTTTTTTTTATCCCCTAAGCATAGTTTCATCTGCTTTGGCATTCATATTTTATTTGCTCTCTCCTTTCCTTCAAGATTTGTTTCACTTATCTTTTTTGTATTTTTTCTTTTCTTTTTTGTTTTCTCTCAATCTAAGTAAAACGCACAACCTGCTAGACTCACAGTGTAAAAGCACTCCTTTGATGCATGTCTGAATATGCTCCACTATCATGTTCCACTATCACAAAGATTATGTCGGAAATACGGGAAAATCTATCCGTTGCCTTCAACAAATAGCTTCACTACGATATCTTAGATATATCTCAGGGAACATATTGACGTATGTGCTAAAAATAATTGCAACGACAGTTCTATATATTCCCTCTCTAGAAATTTGCTGACTGGACTTCAACACAAGTTGGCTTAGCAAAGAAGCCTCATTCATCTTGGAACTGCATTGCCCTGAACAATCGATATTTGCATTCGCGGGTGATTCTTGCGATACAAAAAGGGAATTGGGTTTGTTTAGTTCACTGAACACAACGTCCACGACAGGGAAATATATGTATACAGGTACAGACATACTTGATGCAGTATGAAATATGGCTAAACACATGAAGATGGTATCAGTATTCTGAGAGTGTTACAAAAATAGCTCTTCTGATAAAAATTAGAAGAAAGTATTTGTAGAGCCTGACTGTACGTAAACTTTTAACTTATTATACTTTCGTCTTACACAATCAATCATACCGAAAAGTTAAGATGATCTGGCAACGGTATACGTACATTAAAATTTGTACAATTTCCTCTGCACTAAATCTCTGTAGTTTAATTGCTTCATTTCTAATGGTTATGCATGTACATATATATATATGCACAATCTCTCAGTTATTGTGCTGTAAAACGGAAAGGGAAATATGCCCAAACCGAGAGGGAGAAATAGCTGTAGCGTACACGCTTTGAAAGTGATATACAATTACTATTCAGGATTTAATGAAATGTCGTAATATTAGGAAATCTCGCACGACTCATTTAATATTAATAACTGTTTTCTTTTAATTGAAATTAAAAGTTTGCTGAATTTATTTCAAATGTTTCGAGCATAATTACGTAGTGTGACTAGATGTAAACGAAAATACTACCATTATTTGAGAATCACGCACGATTAGTATTTACACGACACAAACAACATCTCCATTATTTTCATATTGTCTTTGAATATTTGTTGAATATATGTCATATCTACAAAGAAGATATGTATATATGTATATATATATATATATATGTATATATATATATATATATATATATATATATATATTTATTTATTTATATATATATATTTATTTATTTATATATATATATTTATTTATTTATATATATATATATATTTATTTATTTATATATATATATATATATATATATATATTTATTTATTTATATATATATATATATATATATATATATATATATATATACATATATATATATATATATATATATATATATATATATATATTTATATATATTTATATGTATGTAGGTATATATACATAAGTATACATAAATACATATAGTCTATATATCTGTTTATATACCAATATGTGTACATGTGTATATATATATAAACATGTATATATATATATATGTGTGTATGTGTGTGTGTGTGTATATATACGTATATATATGTGTGCGTATATATATGTATATATATATATATATATATATATATATATATATATCTATATATATATATATATATATATATATATATGTATATGTATATGTATGTAGGCATACATACATAAGTATCCATAAATACATATAGTCTATATATCTGTTTATATATCAATATATATATATATATATATATATATATATATATATATATAAGGTATTACGTAGGCGGTTATTTGTAGATACGTGTGCTTACATATGTGCGTGTAAGTTCATAAATAAGTAGTTCAATACAAAAGTGACAGCTGTCGAAGTTACCTGGTGAGGATTTAATGGATGTTTATTCCTTCGTGATTTCACTGACAATATGACGTATTATAATAACATTATATTTGTTTTTCGTTGCATCATTCATTTGTTATATTATCATACTTTCGAGGATAGGACAACTCAATTGTTAAAAGTTTCCTTTGCAAGTAAGAATAAATAAATAGTTCATATCTTCTTTTGATAAGTTGGTATTTAATATGTATTGTTTTAATTACACATTGCAATATAGAACAATTTTTGTTAGGTTTCATGTTGTTTCTTCAGTAAATTCTCTGTGTAACAACTATACTTTTGCATTTCTATGCACAGTAAAAATATTATATAAATAAATTGAAAATTTTAAAAAATATTTGCAAAAAACTAAAAGTAAATATACAATGAAGGTCTATGTTATATATATATATATATATATATATATATATATATATATATATATATATGACCAGCTCTTCGACGCGCCGGTGTTAAAACGGGGGTAGTTGATGAAGTAGAATGTCCTCTATGTGGCTTGTGTGTTTTCACGTGTACATTTTGTTTGCAACGTCCTGTACCCAGATATGCACCTATACATACAGGTGTACCTATATATGCATATACTCATTTACTATATATATATATATATATATATATATATATATATATATATATATATATATATATATATATATATATATATATATATAGAGAGAGAGAGAGAGAGAGAGAGAGAGATATGAGCGTAGGTATGATATATAATGCACACAGAAATATACGTACAACGATATAAGTATATATGTGAATGCTGTGTGTGCATATGTGTGAGTATATAGATATATTTATATATGTATGTATATGTATATACATACATATAAGTGTGTGTTCATGCGTGCGTCTGTGTATGTGTGTGCGTATGTGTTTGTGCGCGTATATGTGAATATGTGTGTACGAATGTATGCGCAAATGGCACTTCAGCAAATCTGCGTTGCCAAAATAAAAAGCTACGCTCTTTTGACATTTATATGCTAACAGTGATTTATGTATCGATTTCTGATAGAATATAATAACCTAAAGGAAAATAATATCTCTCGCTACGATGAAATACCCTAAATGGCTTAGCATGTATTTGAGCTTAATAGCAAAATAACAACAGATAAATGCACGCTTATACTTCTTAGATCACGTTCAGTTTACCGGGATTTGGTAGATGCTAATTATATTATCAACAGTTCAAGGATTCAAGAATATGAAACATTGAAACTGTTTAGTTTCAAATGTATCATTGACGTTGAATGAATCCATATAATTAAGACTTCATATTTCGCTTTCGATGTTTCAATAGTTATTTCTTGTCAATTGGATTGGATTACGAATGAAGTAAGGTAATCTTAATATGTAGCGTTCGGTTTATACGGTGATGGAAATAAAAGGACTATTTCTATAGCGTCTTTTACCTATTATCATGATATTAAGTGGAGTAAATATCATCAGACTCTAAAAACAAGTTTACATAACTACTTCGCATTCATTAATTGATCTTTCTCTGCCGTAAGATATAATCATAGACACGCATGCATATATATATATATATATATATGTGTGTGTGTGTGTGTGTAAGTGTGTGTGTGTGTGTGTATTTATGTGTATGTATAATTGTATATATATATATATATATATATATATATATATATATATATATATATATATATATATATATATATATATATATATATATATATATATATATATATATATATATATACATATATACTACACTTTATCGTGCAGTTACTGTTAATACTTCATTTAGAGAATTAACATTGCTTGTTTTCACCTTTTCAATATCAGTGAAGAATTTCACTGGAAAAGAAGATATAAGTTTGCCAGGTTTTTGTCTCTCTCATCAAGGTCATCAGCTGTCGAACGCCGACGAAGGGAAATAACCCTGAAATCCGGATACGTTCGTGCTGCAGATCGAGGTGAGAGGGATAACTTCCCTTGGCAAACAGGACACAGTCGTGTGTCGATAAGCCAGCTGGAGGAGATGTCCTCCTGGGGCTAAAAGCAACAGTAACATCCACCCCTAGCGGTCAGCCACACTTAAGTGGCAATATACTACACTTTATCGTGCAGTTACTGTTAATACTTCATTTAGAGAATTAACATTGCTTATATATATATATATATATACATATATATATATATATATATATATATATATATATATATATATATATATATATATATATATATATATATATATATATATATATATATATATATATATATATATATATACATATATATATATATATATATATATATATATATATATATATATATATATATATATATGTATGTATATAAACATATGTATATGTATGTATACATTTCCATAGGAACACATGACAAAACTTGTGTCTTCCTACCACAAGCCCAACCACGAGATAGAAACCTGCATACTTGCCACGTGAAATATAGGAAATCTCTGTTGATTCACCTACTTAAGCCACAGTTCAATCACCGACCGAGTTGGGTCACTGACTCCTTTACAAATCATACCCACTTCGACCGTTACCACAACCCACGTCGTGATTACTACGACGATGAATGGTATTATTGCCTGACACTACAAAGTGCGCCCCCAGCCGCGACCGATACAATTACTATTATGACGATGATCGTTATCGTTGCCTACCTCAACATTTTCATCTACAAATACCACGACACGTACCACTAATACTATCATCGCCTACTACCACGTCTCATACCACCACCGCCTACAAATACCAATCTAGTCAGGTATATTCATCACACCCGTTTCCAAACAAAAGCTAGCCATCGATCAGAATCCCCATTTTGACGTAAATGGCCACCGTCTCCACGATTTCAGTGGGATGAAAATCTGCTGCTATCAAATTAGCTGATATCGACTACTGATTTTCAGCAAGAACTTTGTGTTCTGGAAACTAAATATCCCATGCCACAGCAAATTAATAAATATATTGCTTGCATTCAGTAGTCACACACTCTACCTTTCATATAACAGAAATGGCATCCAGGTTTGTGTCCTTGTCTTCTTTTACTAGTTTCAGCCAAATCTGGGACCATGCTGGAACAATGTCTTTCCGTGTGTAAATTTTTAAATGCTTACTTCAGGAGATATTATCAGTAGGCTTCTGCCAAAACTGTAGTGATTTGATCGATAGAATTTCGTTTGTAACTAATATTAATCTTTGCAGATCTCCATAATATTTTGTAGGACCATTCGTCCGACGTTTTTCAATGCAATTCGTTTTTGCGAATATATTGTTATTCTATTTTGTTTGCAAATTAAGTAGTACAAAATAAATATCCATGAAACTTGATATTTACCTAGATTCATAAATATAATACAATAAATTGCTTTGCTTATTGAAACGATTTGGTTACTTAAGCAACTCCTTGCTGCACTGCTTGTATCGCACGTTGAATAACAATGAATGTCTGAAATCTCCTGCTGAAAAAAAAAAGGAGTTTGTCACAAATTTGTTGTTTCTTATAGCATGTTGCAGTTTTCTTTCAGGCGTTGTTAATATTTCCATTAAGAAACCTTGTATATTCCTTAAATCACACGTTGACTTAATTCTTAGCAAATATGAATGCAAAGTATATATGCTGGTATAACAAATAGCTTTCCCATATGTTGACAATTTTAAAGATTACGACTGCAGAATGGGTGAGTTTTCCAACTCAGAACAGCTTTCATGTTATTTGGAGACTAAAAGTGTAATCAGTTAAATTTAGCGATCCTGTACCAAGAGGTTTCGATCTTGTATCAAAAGGTTTGTAACGAATATTTTCGTGGTCTTTATTGTAAGAAGAAAATAATTTAGCGTACATCGAATCATTACTGACTGTAGCGTTAATTTTACTGCTTATGATACATGACCTCAATGTTACTGCTCATGTAATAGAAGTATATTTAATGTACTTCCAGTGATAAAAAGCCCATAGATTCATACATGTAGGGAAACCAAGTGCGCTTCATGTGACTTGTTGTTGTTTTTTTTCTTTTGTTTTTTTGTAGATAGGCGTACGTAATCAGCTGGAGGTGTTAGCAGGTTGAGTGATCGCTTAAAAATAACCTTGTTGTTTTTTTATTATGATTTCGCCATCTAGAAATTTTGCGGATTCACTTTTACGTCATGATGATCAAAAGACGATACTATGAACACAATGAATGCAAAATGAAAGGAGGACGGCACAGAATCGACAGATTTTTGCAAATGTTGCATTAGCTTACCCCATAAAACTAGTTCTGACGTTTCGCAAACCAGTCCTCCATCAGACGAAAATTTGACGGAAGACCGAAATGTATGAAGAAGGAAAGTGTTTGGAAGAAGGGGTGTTTCAGTATATTGGGATATGAAAAATTCTAAGTGTGTGATTGTGCCGTGGGGCGGCTCGTCTCAATAAAAGGTAATAGTTATTTTCTCGATTAAGTGTCAAGTTTTGGTCAATAAAAATACAACGCAAATGTCAATAATATAACTGAAACATTGATTGGCAATTTTTTTCTGTTGCTTATAACTGAAATCTGGTATAATCGTTAATATTGCTGCTATAGCTTAGACATTCTACGATCTTATAGGAAATGTTAATCTAAATCATTCTGGCTGGGACTGTGATATTAGTACTTTAAACATGGAGTTATTATAATTTGTTTCATCTAAAGGCAAGCTATTCGTGAAGCGTCATTTTCCTGTTTGTCACTTTTGTGAGATCAGTCTCGTCATAATTCATTGAAAGAACTGAATAATAAAAACCAAGGTATATATTAAACATAAAACTACTGTTACAATAGTCGATGTATATAGATTACTTTTTGTCAAATGACCTCGTTTAAAACCAGATGGAGGAAGATGTATGCTTCTGCTTTACATTTTGTGCTCGGCTTTACACAGTGAAGAATCGCATGTAACGATCCTACACAATGGATATGCAAAATAATTTCCTGAATTTAAAGAACGTATATATTTCTTTCAGAGTGCGTGTGGTTGTTGCAAAATAGCTTTTTAATTCAATGCAATCATTTTTTTCCGGTTGGAAACATTGCTGATATTGCTGAATGTCTTGAAGGCATTGGTAATTTAAAATCTATCGGAATGATTCATTGCTGCTAATTTAACTTTCCGACTGAATGGCTTCATAGCTTCTGTTGAGTATAAACAGTGTCCGTGGATGATTTCTGGATAAAATGCCTCACATATTTAACTCTGTTCATTTGACAATACTTTTGAATGTAACATGATTTTCAGCAAATTTTCAGAGTAATGGAAGACAGACCACATCTCAACAAAAATTTCGTGTTTAGTTTCCATGTTTAACATGATGCAATTCTTTAAAATTAATGCTAGTGTTTTCTGAAGCAATAGTTTGCCTCTCTATCTTCTATAATTTCTGTTATTATTTCTCCTGTTTCATGCATTTGTATATTTCATGCATGAATTGCATTAGTTTTCTTTAAACCGTTCGTGAATTTAAGATATTCAATAAATGTGTAAAATCTGCTGAGACATCTAGCACATTTTAGGCCGCATTAATTTATTATACTCTTCAAAAGATAGGAACTGGTGCTCCAAATAGAAATTAAATATCCCAAAATGTGTGGAGGAAACTTTATGTAAATTTGAATATGTGCTTATCATTTGAGACGTCATTTCCATAGATACCCAATAAGGGTGATTATGAAAAATTACAAAAAAAAAAGTTTGGAATTAGTGCTCCTCGCATTCTTGTAGTTTTCTCATTTTCTACCGCTTTTCTACCTTTTTGTTGGGATAACATTTTGAGGTGATTATGTTACAAATATCCAGTTAACAAATAATTTTTTCCATAAACGTAATTTTGTGTGTGCACCCATTTATTTCCTCACTTTTCCCAAGCCTGATTACAGCAGTTAAGCTGAAATGCTACTTCTAATATCATAAGAGATGGATTTTGTTGAGAATTATTTAGATATTCTGGGTATCTTAATTGAAGGAGACATCGCCCACACCTACATGAGAGCTCTATATATCTTTTTGGCAGGATGATTATTGTCCAGCACATAAACTCACGATGCAAATAAAGGTATGGAGGTGAAAGGGGAAAAAATTAATACCAGAATGTTACTAGGCAAATGTACCAAACAACAACGAATCAATTAATGTAAATGAAAGGAATTCCCGTTTTTATGATAAAGTTTATGATGTTTCCTGTCATGCAGATTCATGAAAAACTGCATCACTTGTGGAGATACCCATGCCTCGAAATATTAATGAACACCACCCAACACAGTAAAATATAACAGGAAGATATGCGTGGCGGGAATCCTGGGATGAATTCATTGTCCTGAGAACGATTAATTGGACCTCCTTAAGACAATATCATAGTTTCGCAGTGCTTTTTACAGGAATATACAATTGAATCAACCAAGTCTCCACTGTTAGAACTCTGCTAATCGCTGAGTCCTAATAATAAAAGATAAAAGCTGTATTAAAGCACAATAAAACAAAACTGGATTAAAGCACAATAAAATAATTCCAGTAGACATGTGTTGATTCCTAAAACAACCCACGCAGAAAATGCTATCGATATTCTGGAAAGAAAAGGCTGTAGTATGTACAATGGCATGCGGTTACAAACACTGAGGGCAAATGGAACACGAACTAGACGACTGTTCAACACGTACATCTACACGAGAAACCTGAAGATTAATTTTGCTTTTATTCTATTTAAACACTACTCAGTTTATTGTGATTGTTTGTAATTTGTTTTTATATATCAACGTAATTGTGTTTTATATTTTATATCCAACCTTTACACAAGTAAAATGTTTAACTGATTCTACACGCAACTAATCTGTCGCTCTATTTATCATTCTTCCTATCTATCGTATAGCCATTTGTTGTTAAGAAGGCAAAAACACAGAATTATTTTGATGATTATGTCGATTACGAACACGATGACCACGACGAAAACAATGACGACTACAACGATGACGATAATAATGATCATCATCATGAAAAACCTTGCAAACAGGACTACAAGGTTGGAATTAAAAACAAAGATGATTGTGCTGCTTCACGAGATGGTATGGGTGTGACTCCGGTCGAAGTGATGGCGGGGAGAACGATGATATTGTGTTTGTGTTATGAAAATTATGCTGCTGAAAACCAATATTATTGTCAGCAACACATTTCCTTTATTGTTTTTGCATTTTCTCTTGAGAATCAAACGGCTGTTCCAGTAAAAAGAAATACATAAAAGCGACAGAAAAAAGTAAATTAATAAAACAAAAACAAAAGTTGCAATAATAATAATAATGACACTATTATTACTACTACTACTACTACTACTACTACTACTACTACTACTACTACTACTACTACTACTGCTGCTGCTGCTGCTGCTGCTGCTGCTACTGCCACTGCTGCTGCCACTACTACTAGTAATGATAATAATAGTAATAATAATAATAAACGATAAAAGTAACAATAATAATAACAATAATAATAATAATAATAATAATGATAATAATAATAATGATAATAATAATAATAATAATGATAAAATAATAATAATAATAATAATGATAATAATAATGATAATACTAATAATAATAGTAATAATAATAATAATAATAATAATAATAATAATAATAATAATAATAATAATAAATAACAATAACAAGAATAATAATAATATTGACAACAGATGTACTAGAAGACAAGGAGAACGCCGAGAAATAATGTGGCGGGAGAGATCAATTATTATGTTTATATATATATATATATATATATATATATATATATATATATATATATATATACCTTAATCTGACAAATAAAAGGACATTACGACAAAATGATTGGCAGACAAATGGAACCCAGTATAAATGTAGAAGAATGGCAAAAGGAACTGCAGAAGGAAATGAAAAGAGATGCATCTCGAGTCACGTTTACACAATAAAACCTGTTTATCCTGGCCATCATTCCTATATACTCAGTGTCAAAAACATGAAAGCCAATTCTAATGCATAATCCATCATAGCCGCCCCGCGTTCAAGCACAAATGATGTTCCACAAATATTTTCGCATCCGTAGAAATAAATCTAAGACGGAACGCTAGGAAGTAATGAGAAATGATACATCTAATGGGCACATATTGGGATATGAAACAGAAGATAACATTTATCTGTAATCAGGATTCAGTCTCTGAAATTTGGTCCCAGACAAGTAGCTTATAGCATTGCTGAAAGCTTTCGACTGAGGAAAATATATCTAATTCACAATACATGCATGATTCCTACATTCTCTAGAATGCATTGCCTAGTGTAGAGAGGGTACTGAGTAAATATAGTGGTGATCACACATCCTTCCCGACTATAACAAGCATACTAGTCAGAGCTTATATCTATATATAAATTTTGAGAAGGAAATGTTCGGAAGCCAACTTGTTATCTTCACTGTGCTACCACGATCCCTTACAATGTACTGGGAAATATTTTGTGCATTACTAGTCATGGTGACCATTAGAATATACGTCCCTAAACATGTGCATATTACGATAATATCTCGTTAGGTACACCATTAAAATTGGATGATTTTGTACTCATCAACTCTCGTATCTCAGTTGTAGTTAGTGATGTTTCGGATCCAGTCTCTCGTTTCTTTAAAGAGGCAATTGCTTTACAGAATAGAGCACATTTCTCATACGGTAAACGAAAAACCAGAAAAAAAAAACACTAAGCAATCAGTAAATATTTATTGTGAATGAATACCTCAAGCATATATCGTCACCCAATGAAAGAATTGGGATTTCTCTGAAAGGTTACTACTCCGCTACTACAGCTCATTGTTTAGCTTTGATTTTTTTTTTTTTTTAGTATTAGGCTAAAACATCTCTATCTCTGGCAATAGAGATATCGTGATGGATAATATGATATTCGCTCACGCTGTGCATCATGATACTGGTAACAGTGCTTTATTAATAACCTCATCTAACATTCTGAAAAGCCTCTCTTTATTCCTTTCTGCTACTAACTCTGTACTAAATGCTTATGCGTCACACGTAGTCACACTTTATAGCAGGACCGACCATGTTATTAACATTTGCTCTCGTCAAATGGTATTTAACTAGCCCTCAGTTGTTCAGAATAGTATTTCGAGTTAGGAAATTCGTGGATATAGCAATCTCTTTTGGGAGGTTCAGCGTCAAGCATTCCATTCATCTATATCCACATAAGTACTTTTTGTGCTGAGGTTTGTCAAGTTAGATAGTTAAAGATAAGTAGCAAGGTTTCTGAAGAATTTATAACACTTCAGGGTTAAATCTACACGTGTGTCCCGTATGTCTTACATACACCTCCAATATCCTCTATTTGCTAGCCGTTCAACAATTCTAAGAAATGGCTCAAAAGTGTATATTATGATCCGGTACGATATGTTAAGCGAAATATTAGATTAAACCATACATCATATTCTCGTAGAGCTTACTCAGTGAATAAAGAGGAATATTTCCTACTGAGAACGTATAGATTGCAAATACCGTCCCCTCCAGAACAACAGCGATAACAATTGGAAAACATATTGTGTACATAATGGAAACACAATATCCAACAAAAGTTTGACCCTGATAAGAAGGAAAAGAGAAAGATGAATATTATAGACAGTAGCCATAAGATATTATCAGATAAAATAAATCGTGAAAGAATATGGAACATAATAACTATTCAATAAATAACTAACGCTGCACATATTCTCCACAATACAATATAACACTAGAAACTTTGAAATAACAGCAGATATCACAAAATATATCACACAAAAATCAAAGCAAATCTAACATGGAAGAAACAAAATGCAAAGCAAAATGAAAGAACAAAGCAATGCAAATGTTCGTATAGTAGCGGTTCACATGAAACTGCTGAAACGGTGATGAAATGAATTATAATTTAACTTACATTTCAAACATGCAGATATGCTATTTTCACACGGGGATTAATTTTAATTAATGATTACATTACACATTGAATTGATGGAGTCGAAATGACGTCATCAAAGAGATGTTGACAATAAGGAAGGCTATAAAATTTTATGTGCCATATCAACAATATGGTGTTGAAGGGAAACTATTAAGAAGAGACAAAAAACAAACTCAGTGGTTTTAATCACAAATATTGGAATGCTGAGAATGATTTTAATCAACAAATACACACGCACATACACTTATATATATATATATATATATATATATATATATATATATATATATATATATATATATATATATATATATGTATGTATGTATGTGTGTGTGTGTGTTTGTGTGTGTGTGTGTGTATAATCAGTATATCGATGTGTGTCTGTATATGAATTTATATATATATATATATATATATATATATATATATATATATATATATATATATATATATATATATATATATATATATATATGTGTGTGTGGGGGGGGGGGTGTATGTGTGTGTGTGTGTGTGTATGTATGTGTGTGTGTGCCTATGTATGTATATGTATGTATGTACATACACACATACATACATGATGACTGTTGAGATAGGTACAGTCAAAGGAGCTGGAAATAATGACACTTCAGAGAATAATGTTGAAAATTACAGAAAGCGAGATTATGAACAAAACAAAACACATGTTAAGGATTAGACTACATAAAATGTTAAAAACATGGAACAGCGAAGTCTGTATGAAATAAAAACAAATAAAATGAAACCAAGTAATATTTAAAATCCACATTGAATTATAAAAGAACAATTCAAAGAAAAAGCATGGAAGGTAAATAATTAAGACAGAACGACAAATATTTCTCTGTAATAAACTAACAATGGTATTTCTGGGATGAATCTGTTTTAATTAATTTCAAACAACTAATTGAAATGCAATCTAGAACGAAGACGATTAAAGATTTGAAAATGTCAAACATTATTATTAATTGTGTGTCATTACGCTCGAATTTCAAATATTCTTCAGCATGTTTAGCTCATAATTTGGGGCATAAATATGTTCTTGTGTGGCGGCGTACAAATATATCCCCGTATACTTTCCTGACATTAGGCCACACACCTTTGATGCTAGAAACAGGGAGAAAGGCATGGCTTAGTTTCTATTTTCTATCAAATTACACAAAATCAAAAGCAAAAATAAGAACTCCTACAAAACAATTGTCTTGAGACCAAAGTCGTTTGATTGTCAGTTTAACACAAACAAGTCTTTCCAAAATAAAATTAAAAAACTGTCACACCATCGTCAACTACGACCCTAATATATCACTTGGCATCAGTAATTCAGTTAGTGCCTAGCGTTCTCTAAAATCTGTGGGTGAATGTTACCACTTTAATTTTGTAAAGCAGAGCTATATGCGCTATTGATTCCAAAGATACATCCAGCGGTATAATTCTGAAGGAGCTTAGGTCGCTAAAGTATTTGAAGATACTCAGACAGCGGGAACAAAATTTAGATGCGTTATGTTAGTTAACCACTCTTGGCGTCCTACACGTTGTGCCGAGCTTATATGGATCATATAAGAATATATAAGAATATATATATATATATATATATATATATATATATATATATATATATATATATATATATATATATATATATATATATATATATATATATATATATATTCATAGAGAAATAGATCAATAAGTACAGAATAAAATGTTAAGAACTTATTTAAATTTTGACACGACAGTTGTTTCAGGAATCCAGGAATAGAAATACGTTACAATTATACCTAGCAATTTACATATCAAAAATCAAGGGCATGCAAGTGAAGATTGATAAGTATGGCCTAAGAAATATAAAAGTCTGAAGTGAAGGTGACACCTTAACGAAATCATGTAAGGAATGGAGTAGTTAAGAGGTACGATGAGAGAAAAGAAAATATTCACGGCAGAAGATGAAAATGATAGGGAAAGGTAAAAAGAGTGAGAGAAGAAAAGATAGAGTTAAAACCAAGTTAATACAAGTTTACGTAATGAGTGGTCTAATTAACAAAGCAGTCGGGAATATCAACTGTCCTGACAAGTAGGCAAGGGAAAATAAACATTCAGGCAAAATATTGTGAGAAAGTTTGTTGAGGAAAAAAATTTTCTTTGGAACTGTAAGTAAATTGATATTCTGCTACATATATAACGACTAAGGAGGTTTAGCTGCACGAGGAGGAATTATAAAATTTTACATAATAAACCCATGTGCAGTAAAGCATATTTGCAAGAGAAGATTACATTAGTGAGTAACGAGGTATTAATTTGAAATAGAATTGCGGGCGATTTCCTGTAACAAATTACAAAGGCGATTGTTCGCGTTGTGTGGGGTATCAACACAAACTATGCACCACGATCATTACTTTGCAATGTGAGTAGTGTAAATAGCTTGTAGGGAAGTAGAACGTTTAGAGGATCTAGTGGGCCCATTAGTGATGCTTTAGAGATTTCGTGTTAGGAGGCAATTATACAATATGCTACTTCTGAACATTCGAAGTCAGTTCGTATTACTGCATAGTTATATTAATTGTCGTAGAGATTATGGAGGGTATATTAGGATATATTAACGTGTTTTCCTATAGGAGAGCGCAGAAAATAGAATATAATACTACGATAAGATTTTTTAAATAATTTAGAATTTTTTTTTCCTCTCCAAATTCATATCCTTCCACGAGGTTTTCTTATCGAAAATAATATTACGTGTACGTTTATATTTCTGTCGTAACCGGATTAGAACATTTAAATGATGGACAAAATCATGTATCATTTAACGCTGTACAAAGCTCATGTATTTCTGCCTTATTTATAATTTAGTATACGTACAATTTTATTGTTTCTTATGCTTTATTGCGATTTTATCTGTATAGTTTTTAATCATGTTTATGATGCTAAACTCTCAGATATATTAAGATGAAAACAAGCTCATTTGTTTATGTACATTCATTTCCGACTATAACGCGTTCTCGCATTCTACGGATCTTGGTATATGAAAAGAAGATATTTAGGTATCATATTTAGAAAGATTTTCATAGCTGAATATTTGAATTCACCTTAATTAGTGAAACGCAGACCTAGGCATGTGATAAGGAAAGGACAAAATATAAATTACAAGTGGAATATATATATGCGTGTCTGTGTGAGTATTTGTCGATGTGCCCATATATATATATATATATATATATATATATATATATATATATATATATATATATATATATATATATATATATATATATATATATATATATATATATATATATATATATATATATATATATATATATATATATATATATGTGACTGTGTGTGTGGGGTGTATATATATATATATATATATATATATATATATAAATATATATATATGTATGTATATTCCCACCATAATACACAAATACACTCATACACGTACACATGCACACGACCACATATATACGTATAAATGTGTGTTGGTATGTTTTTGCTTGCGAGTGATTACCCCTACACCATTTCAAACAATTCAATCTAAAGCTAGAACATGTTTTCGTTATTATTCAAACACATAAGCTTATATTATTACCTCTGACCTCTTTATTGGTAATAATTTTCTAAATAGAAACAAACTCAATTGTTTGGCCTGGATTTCTTCCAAGAAGATACACCCCAATGGAATTCAATTAACTTCGATCCCTAAATAGAAATAACCGCAAACATAATCCGGATTACATTCGAACGTCTCACCTAATTTCATTATTAATCCTCCATAATTTTTTTGTTACAGTGGAGATTAACCAACAATTATTTCATATAAATAAAACATTAAACTCGTGATCTTATTGAAGCTGAGTGTAATTTCTTAAGTGTTGTAGTTGTTCCTTTTTTCTTTTAATCAGTAACACTTGTGTGAGTTAACGATGCAGTTGCTGATTTATATAGTGGGTGACGTTTATATATTGGATTGTGGTGATATTAAACTTGGTGCTCGTGTTTGAAACATGAAATTTGTGTGATTTTAATCGTTATTGGCATTGTGTTGATGGTGAATTCAGATGTCGTTTACCAAGTACGCATACACTTCGGCATTGTCATGCCTAATTATATAACGTTAAGACCAAAACAACGTGCATTCATCTATCCATGGGTATCATGTATTGTTTCCACTGTTTCATTACATCATGCTGGCAGTTCTTCTCGAATATTTACAGGACGATTGCAACTGGCGTTGTGGAAAGTTTCAAAACCATGACATTCTTTTGCTGATGAAATTAATGACTTTAATTAATTAACGAATGTTCTAGTCTCAAATCATAGAAATGTTTCTAGTATTAACAACAGAGTGCAAACTGATGAATTCTTACGAGGTCCTGGGATATTTGACTTGGAACGTTAATGGAATAATTATGAGACTCATTAAAATGCAAAGAATAAATTACTCAAAGTATCGTTTCCAACATGTTAAAATAACTTTGCTAAACGCAGATAGAAAAATATTTTTCTTCCGATGGAATATAAGAAAAGTTGCGAGTCTAAATCCATTTTATGTCCCTCAGGGCCGTAATGATTTAAGGACACACATGAAAGTTGAAACCGTGTAAATGTTCTCGGTTAACATCATAAGATCTTGTGTATACTCAAAGAAAACAAATATATGAAGCGATATCGATTTATTGTAGTCATACGTAACAAGTACAGCGATATCTTCATTTTGCCAAAGAACATAAATTATCAATACTAACGAGAAAATAATTGAGACGTCTACAAACATAATGACTTCATAGAATATGAATACACATATACACATCAATGTTGCATACACGTATGAAAGAAATCATAAATTAATTATCATTCAAACAGTGTCCAAACACTGTCCTATAGACAGGGAAATTTTATTACCAACACACGTGAAGAAGTATATATATATATATATATATATATATATATATATATATATATATATATATATATATATACATATATATATATATATATATATATATATACATATATATATATATATATCTATATATATATATATATATATATATATATATATATATATATATATATATATATATATATATATATATATATATATATATATATATATATATATGTATAGATATAATTTTGTAGTATCCGTATATATCCTTATTTGGCTTTTTATGTTTCTATGTACCCCTAACATATATATATATATATATATATGTGTGTATACCTTCCTGTCTGTGGGTCTGTGTAAGTGTATGAATGTGTATATATATATATATATATATATATATATATATATATATGTATATATATATATATATATATATATATATATATATATATATATATATATATATATATATATATATACATACATACATATACGTATATGCATGTGCGTGCGTGTGTGTGTGTGTGTGTGTGTTTGTGTGTGTGTGTGTATTTATCTCACCATTCCTCTACATATACACCAACTTCAACAAGTCTCATTCATTAACAGATACATGCATTTCTATCCCTTCGCCGAGTCCAACAATTTTCAGAATATTTTTCTTTCATCTTTTAGCAATTAGTCGCTTATATATTACATATTACGTTCACCACTTACATTCCACCACTCCATTGCAATGTTTCTCAATGAACCGCTATTCATACTATACTCTCTGGCCTGTCGATAATTTGCTAACTCTCTTTGTCAACTAACGTACATCCAGCTATCTATGAATATTTTAGAATATACACATATCTCTGATAACGTCACCTCTTCCTATTCTGCATGGTTTTCTTTCAATGAAAATTTCTCTACTACGCTCCACCTAATTTTAGAAGTATCTCTCTTTATCACTACATTCCTATACCAATATATCTACTCCTATATAAATATATACATACAGACATACATACACACACATATACAAGTATACCTACTGGATTTATTGCATATATAATTGACTACATGTTTCTCTGGGAATGGTCTAGTGTTGTAGACCCTTGCGATAAGAAACCATTACTGGCTGAAAATCGATGAAAGCTGTTCAAAGATTTTAATAATCTATGGAGAGATAGTTAAATTTGCCTATATAATTACATATGTATATATGTGTGTATGTGAGCGTGCATGTGTGCCTGTGTGTCTGCGTGCTTGTGTGTACATGTATATATGATAGGCGCTAAATAATCACCGAGTGTGCCAACCTATCGAACGTAGTATATCGGTGCAAACATTCAGAGAGTTCATAACGTCCAGGGCGTGAACATTTTTAAGTGAACAAAAGATTGCACGCCGCTGAACCCAGTTTTCACATCAAATATCTATAACACTAGTGGCTATATCAGCCGAAACGTTGTGTTATCAACAAAGCAGATGAGGACAAATATCCGTCGAATGTAAATAATATAAATAATGTACATAATTCCTCATCACTTAAATATAGAACTGTACGGACAGATAATGTTGCACGCGTTGATAGCATAACAAATGCCAGAAAACAGCGCGAGAACAAATAACAGAAACTATGTCAGCTAACAGAGAACGTGATACTCTGAGTTTATATTTGATCGTAGGTATATAAAAAGACGCATGCGAATGTTGATCTTCACACACACATAGACACATAATTACACGCACACACACACACACACACACATACACACACACACACACACACACACACACACACGCATATATATATACACGGTGCGTAAGATATTCGAGGGCATATTTATGTGTATAAACTCAGCTATATAATAACAGATAATTTTCTTTATCAAAAATGATATGAGGATGAAAACAAAACGTCTTTTCTCTAATGTTATTTAATAAAGCCACATTCAGCTTCAACACCTGCTTTTATATGAGATCTGGATCATCTACATGCTCCAATTAAGTGGTCCTGACTATGGCAGATTTATGGGCGTGTTCATTTACATCTCAAAAATATGTAATAGTCCAATGGATTGTGATCTGGAGAATTTGGGGGCCAAATGTTTGAGGTTATGTGATCATGAACATTTTCAGTCATCCATTCCCATATTACTAGAGCCATATGTGATAGTGGAGATTCTTGCTGAAACACATATGACCTTCCCTTGCGTACACTATCTGTAGAGGGATTAACAATTATTTCCAGGACTTCAATGTAGGAGGTAGAGTTTATGTTAAGGCCTTGTTGAAAGAGGTAAGGAGACTGAAAATTCCTAAAACCATGACAGTTGCAAGTATTTTTGTATGCATAACACTTGGAACTTCGGAAGGGTCTGCACATAACCATCTGTCATTTCTTCTGTTAGCGTTTCGATCTCGGCCGAAATTTTTCTCAAACGAAACCTTTTTCTACTGGATTTTTCAGTTTAAGAGCCATTTAGATCTGATGTAGTGATTTCCTTTTTCTTTTCCCCATAAACTGACCCATCGTCATCAAATAACACTTACATCTGATGTCTTCGAGGACTGTTCCTTCTGACACATGTAGATCTTTTGCAATTGACCTCAGGGACTTTCTGATATTGTAACCAACGGCCTGTTGAACTTGCTGGATAAATTCAGTTGTTCGGATGATTTCGGAGCGGTCAGAAGTTTTTTTTTTATGCTTTGATACTGGTGATACGTTTCCATCTTCAGTCACTAGCTCCTTGCAAATTTTGTAAACGAAAGACGTGGCAACTTTTTAAAATTGAGATATTTCTAAATCGCTATAATCAGCCTTTATAACAAATAATAACAACAATGCCTCCCAATACCTTAGACACCATGTATATATATATATATATATATATATATATATATATATATATATATATATATATATATATATATATATATATATATATATATATATATATATATGCACGTGTGTGTAATTATGTGTGCTAGTATTTATCTTACTGAGAGTCATTACGCTTTTAAGAACTCAGACATTTCATGTGTCCTTCATGGCCCCTATCTCACCGCTTAACTTTATCCATTTAACCCCGTCTAAAGTCGCATTGTTTGACAATAATTGAATCCTAATAGCACTGCTTGGCTGCGATCCAAGCGAATCAACATTGTACTAATAATACCATAGTCAGAGAACTATAGACGCGCTTCAAAAACATCTAACCTATTATATAACAATTCTCTGATAAACTACACAATACATTGGAAAGTCTTGTGAAGCAAAATAGGTAATTAATACATCAATTGTGGTAGGATCTTACGTTACGTGTTTGTGCAAATGAAATAATGTCAACAATGGAAAGTGAACTACTGTATACTGTATGGACTTTGAAAGGAAAAAAAATATATTAGTTGAACTAGTATTATTATTATCATTATTAAGAAGGCTTCGTCGTTATCACACCAGCGAAATGCTTAGAATAATTCCCTCGCCCTCTACGTTCTGAGTTCAAATTCCGTGGATGTCGACTTCGCCTTTAACAATTTCCGAGTTGATAAAATAAGATCAATTGAACACTGCAGTCGATGTAATCGAATTACTCCTCCCCACAAATTGCTGACCTTGTGCCAAAATATGAAGCCATTATTATTATTGTTGTTGTTTTTGTTTTAGTATGAATGCTTCGAGCTGGCAGAATCTCTTCCGCAAACAGAAAATGCTTAACAGCAATTTGACTGTCTTTATCATCATGATTAATTATTTTTGTCTTATTGCTGTAACGTCTGGAGTCGTGTAATCATAGCCATGCCATTTGTTTTTTTCAACTATCTAAGACTAACCTGATAATTCTGGCCGTGCCAAAAAGGAAAAACACCTGTAATATTTCTACTGGGCACTCTATCTGGTTTCCATTATGCTCTTCTTGATTCCTTCTGATTGTCCCCAGGGACAAAACTATGATTGGCACTAACCTCACCTTCATTTTCCATAGCCGAGTTATTTCGTACTTAAGAGGAGGATTCTGTTGTGATTTGAATTGGATTGCATCTTTATATATCTTATATTCAAATCACGCCGTAGACGATTTTTCTTTCCTTCCTCCAGGAAAGATAACCATGTCATGCACCAAAAGAATACAGAAAATTATGTATATTATTTCTTCTTACTGCCCTTTACAGACTGACGTCAAATATCACCCTATTTCGTATTCGATAAATGAAAACAACGGCGAAATACCTTTATCTAATATATCGAGTATCCATTTGCCTCAAAATTACTGCTTTTTTGCCATGATAAGATACCATAATATTCAATGTTGTGTTTATTAACGCTATTTTTACTGTAAGTATTTTCTTGTTTTACTTTCGCAGAGTCTTGCATTCATTTTATTTTCTGATTCATGTTATCAATAAACTGTCTAAGAATGTAAGGAAACGGTCATTCCAAATCCTTGTTCATTCCACATAGTATGAGCTTCCGATTTTCCACACTGTCATCCTTTCCTCCCTACGAACACCAGATAAATGGGGAAAGGAATTTCGAAGATGACTCTATATTCACCTTCATCACATTTCATCATGCAGCACCACAATGTTATGTTTAGCAGTAGGCAATAACATTTACAAAACTATCAGTAGTAAACAAACAACTAGAAAAATAGCGAATAAAATGCAACATGCCCACCTGACGGGCAATGTTTGCAGTTGTGGCAAACATTTAGGTTCAGTTCTACCTAATAAACATATCAATAAGTAATTAAAGCAAAATGACATGCCTTGGCTGAACAACGTCTGCTAGAAAACATGTATGCTTATAGTTTCAGATGCAAAACGGGGCGGGCATACTACATCTGGATGAGTTGTATTTCAAAAGCATCTGTGTTGACATTGACACCATCAAGAGTTCCAGCAAAATCATTTGCATGCAATGAATGCTTACTCACATACCTTGGTACACATATATCCGTATGAGTGAGGAATCAAGCGGATACAAATTTGCTCGTGCGATAGAGGAATTAGAATACATATTGGAAATATACCTTCGGAACTACATTTTTAATAAGTGTGGAAGGTTTTGTAAGGAACACCGGATACATAGTGTGACAAAGAGAACGGTTTCAGGTGAATCTGAGACAACGGATAAGATTCTTGACTTCGAAAAGATCCCAATATGCTTATAATATGCAGATGGTCATCAGGGATGGTTAGAGATGGAACAATTGTGGAAGCATCGATTTCTTAAAGACATTCTCCATTAAATAGCAATTGAAAATGACAGCGTATATCAGCTTCTAATTCCTGATAACATCATCATTAACAGTTAAGATAAGAGCAGCGACTACAACAAAAAGTGCAATAGAAGCAACATGAAATAGGTGCAAAATAACATCATTAAGAGAATGAGCAAACAATAAATATTTCTCCACACTACCTGGCTTTTGTATCACAGAAAGGTGTGATGCTAGTAGCAACAGAAATTCGAAAGCAACAAAAGACCCAAATGCCAACAATCAGCTATTTCCTTAGATTCATACATCACTTCTTCATCGACCATTGAATAGTTCACGAACGAATAGATTTCAGAAGGAATATTATGAAAATATTCTAGAACTTTTTCTCATGAAAACACCTACTAGCTGCCTAATGGACGGATTATTTTTGCTACACATACAATGATGCAATCGAGTCTTCCTCACTTACATATTCCTCGCCTATTAAATTTTATTTTTATTTTTGCTCTGGTGTTCAATGTGATTCCTTTGTCCAGTACTTTATGTAGTGCCATTTTCTTATCGACGACAAGAATATCCGCTTCGGTTTGCTTTTTTCTGTATTTATATTTTATAGGAAAAACCCAGAACTACGACATCCAATCGTTTTCGAGGTCTTACTTTTTATATTCCCACAACATAGTCATAGATAGTTTCTCTGCATGCAAAACCAAATTTCTTGCCAACAGTTCGATATATAGACGCATCAATCTATGACGCCTACGTTTGTTCCATGCACATCACACAACTGTTGATATTCTCATAAAATATGCAATGCAGTCTCGTGTGAATCATTACATATTCTGCAGGTAGCAGTGAAATTATATGATTCAATCGAGCTCTTCAACCAGCTGACAGTGAGATTTGTTCTTGTGCTACCAAAAATCATTCAATGTTCTCCTTTGTTAACTTTATGTTCTGTAATATATTGCTGCTTGTCAACCAGTATCTCCATGTTATTGTTTGTTTTATCTTTGAATGGAGACTTCTCTTGAAATTTGAAGTTTCTCTTATCGATTGCTCTTCCTTTAATGACGTTTTTCGTAATGCATTACACATTTTCCAATGTGTCTTTCTATGTTCTTATCACCTTAAAAGGAAATACTGCTATTCGTATATATAGAAAAATTGATTTCCTTTCAATAGATCTACTAATTTAGAGACACTCATTGACCATCTTCCATATTCTAATTTTTCCAGAATGAACAGACCACAACAAATTGGGAAAGCATTATTCTTTCCAAGGCGAGTAAACTTGTCCTATTTCTATTAATGTTGTAGCATTATTCATTAGTTGTACAACCACCCTGCATGATCTGGGCAATTGCTGCATAGAATACGTGCACAATAATATACTTTAATCTGAGGATTTCCTACATCTCTTTTCAAAAGATATTTCTGCAATTCTAACCCGTGTAATGAACTTAACTTGAAGGTATGTATATTATGGTATGATCATCTCATTGTCTACAATATAGTTAGCACTAAGGCGCCCAGGGAGACGTTTCGTTATTATCATTATTATTGTTATTGTTATTATCATCATCATCATCATCATCATCATCATTATCATTATTATTATTACTATTATTATTATTATTATTATTATTATTATTATTATTATTATTATTATTATTATTATTATACGTTTGACTCCTGCTTTCTATTTGTACAAGTTGGATCCAAGTCTCACCCATAGACCTCCAGAGACAAAACCTTAGAAGTCCATGTTAGTGTTACGCCTAGAGTGTCATTTATTTGGTTTTCTACATAGTGTTGTTCTAGAGAATGTTTAAGAAGACATAAAATTAAGAATGTGTTTTAAAATTTGAGATTACATAGACAATATTTTACGGAAGACATGGGCAGTTCACATGAGCACTATCTTTTGAATTTCTGCCATTTTGGGGTTTCCTGATATCTGAACCATGTAAGAATCAGCCCATTTAGCTATCATTCCTGAGGCACATATGATAACAGGTCATGTGTTTTAGTCTTCATGTTCCACATTTTGCCAATTTCTATTTCTAGATCTTTATACTTGGTCAGTTTGTGTTAGGTCTTGACTGATATATTTATATCGATTGGGACAGTCGTATCAATGAGGCGGCATGATTTTTGTCTGAAGTCTTTCAATATAATGCCTGGCCTATTTGCATCTTTCTGTCAGTTTAAATTGTGAAGTTGCCGAGGTGTGAGATGTGATTATTTTCAAGCACTGGAAGTGGTTTGTGCTCCCACGAGTTTTTATCATGGGACAAGTCCAGGCTTTTGCAAATTACCCAGTGACTATATTGCCCAGTTCTATCATACTCCTTGTGATACTTTGTAGGGGCAAGAAGACTGCACATGCAGAGATCAAGGTTAATGGTTTCATTATCTTAATATACACGACACGTTGTGTAGCTGCCGTTGTGTAATACATTGGCTTGGTAGTTTCTTGTAGGTAGGTATTGATCTTTGGCTGGTATGATAAACCCTTCCGTTTCTGATCTTCAGCCGGAAGCCATTAACCATTGATTGGTAAAGTCTTTGTAAACATCGGCATTACTAGCTCTCTTTGGGTATTTGCCATTGACAGGTTTCCTTCCCATTTATCAGTAAGATTATCTAAAGCAGCCGTTTTAGCACGGGTTTTCATACGCTTAACTTTTTCGGTGCTTGTTTCTAGTACGTTTAATTCTGGAATTACTTGTATATGGAATTCATTTATATAATCCTCTGCCTGTTTTGTTTCTGAGTATGATGCTTTCTTTTTTTATGATTTGAGAGAAGTTTTAACATCCAGTCCCCAGAGCTTTTTCAGGTACGTGTCTAGGCCAATTGGGGCAATCTTCATTGTTAATTCCAGTTGTAAAATTTCACGACTTCCCTCTTTTCTTCGCAGATAAAGTCGTTCTATATCTGCCTTTGGGCGGTGCATTGTATGCATTCTCAACCATTTTCATATTTTTCTGTCAAGATTACATATTTCAGTAACTGAGCAGTTAATGATATTGTAACTGTAAGTCACGACTGGTATGACTAAATTATTAATTTCTTCGATCCTGTTTCTTGCATCCAGCTCTCTCGTGAATATTGCTCTTACCCTGCGATAACATTCTCTTCTGATCCTTTCCCTCATCACTGAATATTTGATTCTGTCCCCTTCAAATGCCTTTAGGTGTTTGTAGTTCGTCGCTAGTACTAAATCATTTATGACATTTTGCTGGTCGAATTTATCGTTAAATCTTTCTGTCATTTTCTACTTTGATAAAGGTAGATTTTTCACATTTATCGAGGCCGAATTGCATCCTGATGTTATCACTGAATTGTTTAACAATCACTAATAAGCCCTGTAGTTGTTTGTAAGTTTTGCAAAGAGCTTTAACTCATCCATGTATGTGACATGATTTAAATTTTTTATCAAACATTTTATAATATATGTTTGTTTTCTACACCACCTGTCTTCGTCTTTTGTTTTTTTTGTCAATTACACCCCCCCCTCCACTATATATATATATATATATACATACAATGAGATATTATAACACTAAATATATTTATTATGGTATATCAAGTACAATATAATATTTTCGAGCTCCTTCTGGAGTATTCGATTGGTTCGAATTAGTGCAGTTTTCTGCATGTGCTCCACCCTCATTGCAGCCCCTATGTGTTCCACGTACTTCTCAAGATTTTTGTTCACTCCCCCCAGGGCTCCCACAATTATTGGTACTACTGCTACCTTTTTCCTCGACCACAACTGCTTCACTTCCCAAGCTAACCTGTCATATATCTCGACTCTTATTTCTTCCTTATCGCATAACTTCTTAGCTGGGAATGCTGTTTATGACCCAGCATAGTTTGTTTCATTTCTCAGTTAAAATTATGTCCGCATTCCTATTCTCTATCTCATGTTGGCTCTGAATCATAAAATCCCATAGGATCTTTGCATTTCTATTTTCGACGACGCCTCCAGATCGATGGTCCTACTAACGTTTCGCTCTGCAATACGGTATCACCCTTTTGTCCACAGATTCTGCACTTATCACATTCTCTGTTGTTTATTCTGTATTTTATGTAGTTTCTTCTTAGTGCTTGCACTTGGGCAGCACAGGTTAAAGCTTTTAAATCACACTTAGTCATCCACAGCCATCTTATTGTCTCTGTCTGCCTTATATTCAACATCCTTATGAAGTTGACCATGCATTCTTTTCTGTGTTCTGTGACATTTTTTTTACCTACCATGCTGTGTTGTTTTCTTCTGTTCTAATGGAGTGTCATTATTCCTCTGCTCTGATGATGTATTATTATTATTATTATTATTATTATTATTATTATTATTATTATTATTATTATTATTATTACTATTATTACTATTATTATTATTATTAATATAGAAAGGATTGAGGTAACTCCTCCTGAAGATATAGAGTCAAAATTAAAAGAAGAGTGCCATTTGTTATCTAGTGAACGATATTTCGACATCTCGTGTGTCTTCAACTGGTTCAAAAAATAAATTTGTCAATCTACTTCATTTTGGTTAATATAGAAAGGATTGAGGTAACTCCTCCTGAAGATATAGAGTCAAAATTAAAAGAAGAGTGCCATTTGTTATCTAGTGAACGATATTTCGACATCTCGTGTGTCTTCAACTGGTTCAAAAAATAAATTTGTCAATCTACTTCATTTTGGTTAATATAGAAAGGATTGAGGTAACTCCTCCTGAAGATATAGAGTCAAAATTAAAAGAAGAGTGCCAATCCTTTCTATATTAACCAAAATAAAGTAGATTGACAAATTTATTTTTTGAACCAGTTGAAGTCACACGAGATGTCGAAATATCGTTCACTAGATAACAAATGGCACTCTTCTTTTAATTTTGACTCTATTATTATTATTAGCATTATTATTATTATTATTATTATTCTTTTAATTGTTATTATTTGCGCGATTCCAGTGCGACGGTAGATTTGCTTAGATATTTATTTTCACATATTATATATACGCGCACACACAATGTATATATATGTGAACATTATATATTTATATATTATACATGTTTCATATATATATATGTATATATATATATGTGTGTGTGTGTGTGTGTGTGTGTGTGTGTGTGTGTGTATGTGTGTGTATGTGTGCGTGTGTGTGTATGTGTGTGTGTATGTGGGTGTGTATGTGTGTGTGATTATGTATTTATAGCGGGCATCTTCTAACTTAATATAACATATATGCTTTAACTTGAATGATGACGAAAAAGTCTTTATTGTTGCAAAATACGTATGGTTGAATTGTCTTCGAAGATTCAGATTGGTAGCTGTCATTCCACTATTAATCGCCGGCGATATTCGATAATTAGATGACATGAACAACCTTTTTCCGCAAGTTCTTGTAGGTATTTTTTTCCTATGACAAATTTATACTTAGTAAGTAATACACCCTTTGCGCTGAGATATATAAAGGTAGGTATTTAAATATATTTCACTTGAAAAAAAGTTAGGATTTCAAGGAATATAAATCTGTGTGTGACTTTGATTACGATATTAAAAAAAAAAATACAGCGCTTCTGTTATACGTTAGATCTATCCTTTTAACTGATATTTTCCAGTTGAGCGTAGACCTACCGACTTATGATACATTACGCTTAGTATAACAATAGGTGAGGTAGAAATAGTGTTGGCACAGCATATTCCCGTCTAGTGCTAGACAAATCCAGTTGAATGGGCGTCTTCTTAATAAAAGTTATAGGGCTTTCAACGTTTACTCAGTCAATATGGGAAAAGTATCCTTAGGAAGGAAATACATTTCGTATTTGCAAATAATAGTACAAATATTTATATTTTAACCACTCTTTTGCAAATACAAGCTGTGTCTTACGTTAATTCAAATATGTTCCCATTTGCCTTAATATTTTAGCATGTGTATGTATGTACGTATGTACATATTTGTACGTATTTGTATATATATATGTATAAATATATATCGTTATATGTGTGTGTGTGTGGATGTTACTGTTGCTTTAGCCCCAGGAGGGCATCTCTTCCAGCTGGCTTATCGACACACTACTGTGTCCTGTTTGTTTTGCCAAGGGAAGTTACCCCTCTCATCTTGATCGTAGCACGAACGGACCCGGGTTTCAGGGTTATTTCCCTTCGTCAGCGTCCGATAGCTTCCGACCTTTGATGAGAGGTATAAATTCTTGGCAACCTTATGTATATTTTTCCAGTGAAATTCTTCACTGATATCGAAAAAGTGAAAACAAGCAATGTTTAACATACTAATACGTCTGTTTGTTTTCTACACCACCTATCTTCGTCTTATGTTTTTTTTTTGTGAATTCGGCCTATATATATACGTGTGTGTGTGTGTGTGTACGGTGTGTATGTGTGTGTGTGTGTGTGTGTGTGTGTGTGTATACATATAAAAGAAGGTAGAAATACGATCTGCAATTCCAAGAAATAAAACGTAAAATATATCACCCGAATAGCCACACAAAATCACCGAACTCATGAGATATTCAAAGACTGCGAGCAGCAAGCCACTACATCATTTTCCAGAGAGATAATCTCTCAAAATGAAGTAGTTTGATAAAACCCTGTCACGTAATTTCGAAATTTAACCAACAAGGTATTGTTTCTCCTCAGGGTTTCAACAATTTACTCCGGATTGAAGAGGTACAAAGCTTCCCATTTGCACATATATATGAGTATATATGCTTATGTGTGTAGAGAAATTTCACGATGT
>NC_142946.1:18114701-18119701 GCF_046866305.1 Octopus bimaculoides | reverse complement strand
AAATCCCGAACTCTAAAACCCGAACTCTAAAATCCGAACCCTAACCGTAATCCCTAATCCCTTACAAGGGAATAACGATATAATTACCAGGGAATAACGATCTCGTATTCATGTTTAGCTTTTGTTAAGCTATATACAAAAACAAATATAATAAAATAAATTAACAGAGACCCAGAATATGTTGGTGAAAGATTTATTTAGTTAAACACATGAGGGTGACGGCCGATAGTGAATGCATGCATCGTAAAGAGCACGCTTAGCCGGAGATCCACGTCTCTGTCGACCAGCTCCCTAGCTGGCGCGCAGCGAAGTTCCTGAATACAATTCGTCCGTCGTAAATTCTTGGGCAATGCACTAAATATATCTCCCCACCCAGAATTGCTGACTGTCCTTGGAACTGAGAAGGCTTTTGCTGTCCTTATTTCAATTAAATTTGAAGGCTTTTATAGCAATAAAATAATTTTGTCTTCTCTAAGTTGCTCTTCGGAACATATATTTAATATAATTCACTTTAAAATACGAAGTTTGTATCTGAACGGGAGGCAGTCTGTGGCAGGCTTGTTTCGGTGCCACATGCCGGGGTGACTGCCAGTGACTGCTTGATTTGCAAACAATGCCCAACGCCAGAATATTGTCTAACTCAGCCTTTGCGATACGAAGTTTGTCTGGTGTTAGACAACGTACGCGGTTGTGACTGGGGGAGAGGTGATGTGGTGTGTCATTCCGTGGCGGGATGTAGGTTTGGAGAATGTGAGGGTTGTGAGATTGGGGCGACTCGCAAGCAGATTCGAGAATTCGTTCTTGATTCGAGAAACTGTTGCTATGACTGAGCCGCAGAAGCGAATGTGTTGCTATTGATCAGTCATCTCCCTTACAAATCAACAAGTAGCAAGTGTGCTCAAAGGACGTCTGCCCCGATAAAGGGCTAATGGACATCGGCGACGGTGAACACCGGGCTCACCAGTTAGAGCTTTAGTTAAATTATATATATAGGCGTAGGAGTGGCTGTGTGGTAAGTAGCTTGCTTACCAACCACATGGTTCCGGGTTCAGTCCCACTACGTGGCACCTTGGGCAAGTGTCTTCTACTATAGCCTCGGGCCGACCAAAGCCTTGTGAGTGGATTTGGTAGACGGAAACTGAAAGAAGTCCGTCGTATATATGTGTATATATGTATGTGTGCGTATATGTTTGCGTGTCTGTGTTTGTCCCCCCAACATCGCTTGACAACCGTTCTGGTGTGTTTACGTCCCCGTAACTTAGCGGTTCGGCAAAAGAGACGATAGAATAAGTACTAGGCTTACAAAGAATAAGTCCTGGGGTCGATTTGCTCGACTTAAGGTGGTGCTCCAGCATGGCCACAGTCAAATGACTGAAACAAGTAAAAGAGTAAAAGAGAGTATATAAAAAAAATATTGACGGAGACTTTGCTCCAGACGAGCTCCTTAGCTAGTCCGCAGGGAGGTTTCTGTCTACAGTTGGTCCGTCATAAATCCTTGGGCAGTGCCCTACAATGTGTTATTTAGCATACCTTCAATAAAGTATTAGCCACCAATCATGGATGTGAATATCAAGACATCGTTGTAAATGTTCATTTGAAATGTATCCCCATACATAAATAAAGAAAAGAACACTCTTCATTTCATGACATATATTTATCTTACTGTCCGGAGATATGTCTTCTTTATGGAATATTACATTAACCATTGTAAAAACGGATGTTTACAGAAAAATGTCACTGATAAAATATTTTTCACATTTAATTCAACAAAGAAAAGAAGAGGTATTTATGCATTTTTGAAATGCAATGTAAATTAATGATGCACTAACATCATAAGAAAGTTTCCTTTTTTGTATATATAGAAATAGCAGAAGATATAAAGGTCACTATGTACGTGAAACATTCGTAAACATCTGCGTGTTTATACCACACTGTCATCGAATTTAAAATATTTACCCAGCTTACACTCTAAAGGCGATGGTACTTCAGACTTGTTGAAAAATATTTCGTATATGTTATGAATTTAATAAATTTATAAAGATACACATGACAAAATGAGTAAACCATTGTAAAATATGTTATATCTCATACTCTACACAAGCTGATAATGTGGATATCACCTTTTTCTATAAGTAATATGTTATCACTTCCAAGTAAGTTACATAACTGAAATCAGAGTTCATGCCTTCATTAAATTAGGGCTAGAATTGTCAAAGTAACCTGGTCTCAGAGCCATCCTTTGGTCTTCTTGCAACTAGGCACCAGGTCTTCACTGATCACATTGAGTGTAACTATTCTGAATTATTAAACAATAGTCAGACGCGTTGCTACGTTGTAAGAAGTTTGCTTCTCAACCAAATGGTCACGGGTTCAGTTCTACCGTGAGACACTTCGGGTCGTAGCTTCTAATGTAGCATCGTTCTTACCAGGTCTTGTGCGTTTCCCTAGCGCTCGATAAATGATGTGGCAGTGTTTATGTACCCGAAGATAGCGGTGCGGCAAATGCAGCAGATAGAATAAGTAACAGGCTTAAAAGTAATGAAATCAGTATGGGATCGATTCGTTCAACTAAACTTTTTTCATTGTACTGCCCAGGCATGGCCATAATCTAATGAGTGAAACAAGTAAACAGTAAAAGATAAGTCATATTCAATATGCACATTCTGCAAAACACTATGAAATAGTGAGAAAAGTGAAAATAAAATCGCCATGTTCGTAAAAATGTTCAAAGTGATTTGCAATTACATTGCATAGAATTTCTGAGAGGGAATTCTTCATTATTTGTCTTTTTGTTTACTATATTAACAGCCACCAACTTCCATCTGAGTAGTCAATATATGTCATGAATTAAAATTATACTATTAATAGATCTAGCGTTCATCTTGACAATCCCATACTTACTGCATCTTAAAAGAAGAGTATTCTGCATGTAGCAGTGCACGTAAATAATCGGGGTTTATATATATTTAAGTATATAACATTGTGTACACTTCAACACATATGTCTATGCTTGCGAATATATGGGGGATCTTTATTAAACTTTCCCTGTAAATCTAAGTATTTTTCTGGTTTTAATGATACTAACAAAGCCTCATTTCGGTCAACGTGTGCTGTTCCCTGATAGCAATTTCACGTGTGATATATTATAAAAATAAACTCATCTTGGCTTGTAACCATTTAATAAAATTATTCCTTGCCGTTGTTTAAATGATTTTCGTAGTCCTACTTTCTAACCTAAAAACACACATACTTGAAACTGCTATAATTTACCAAAATTAGCATATGTTTTCCTTAACGGAAGGAATATAAAATATAAATTAATGTTAAGTATGAAATATTTATGAAAAATTTATATCATAGGCATCGGGCCAGAAACTGGTAAAGTAGCATGATCGGTTATATTGCCCCTATAATTTTATAATATTGAACTAGAGAAAAAACGGGTATGAGTCACACGGTGACCTCTGTGTAAAGATCAAACAAACTGGCTAATCCACAGAATTTTATAAAATGTTTAATATTAAATATCACAAGTTTACAAAAAAGAGGCATATACACTTTTTTGGTAACTTCTAAACAACTATCTATCCAAAGTAATTTTGCCAACGTTTAATTTTCGCTACTTTCTCAGCGGTAACACTGATATGATTAAATTAATGTTTTAAAGATTTCACGCATCATACATTCATATTGTAGATGAACACTATCGGAATTAATTTGTGTCAGGATGTGGCATGTATGCAGACAACAACGTAACTAAGATGAAGCGTGACATTTCATATTTGCAAAACAAGATATCATGTATGAAGAACAAAAATAGAAACAAGAGGTGAAAATGAAAGTCTGTTAGAATTACTACAGTAAGTGGTAAAGCTGGAAAGAAACGTTGTTTTTTACTTCCCAACAGTTTAAATAATTAAATACCAAAAATTAATATGGGAGCGTTGGATAGAAATCATTAATTGTCTTGATCGCACCGTAGTGTAATTTCTTGGAAAAAGTCCAGCGTTACTTTCGTTGCGGCTGCTATGTACGAGCGTGTGTCAAACGAAATTATCTGCTAGAAGGAAAGACGGCTGTCAGTGATTCATTAATTTACAAATAGTCAGTTTCTGTTAAATTTGAGAAAGAAAAACAAAATTAGAATAAAAATAGGAGACATTATTCCTTTATTTTACGTTTTATACCGCACAAAGTGTTCATTATTTCTTCCGGAATTTTTGCACTGATATTAACCGCTTATAAAAGCTGGAATTAGTTGAGTGGATATTAAAATAAAGATAATAATATTAATAACTGTACTTTCGGAAGCAATTATTGCCATTTGGTGTTAATACACAGATACACATCTGTATTTAGGCACAGGTATTGATGTGTGGTAAGGCACTCGCATCCGAAATATATGGTTCCGGGTTCAGTTCCACTGCGTGGCAATTGTAGTAGAAGCCAGTCGTGTATATATATATATATATATATATATATATATATATATATATATATATATATATATATATATATATATATATATATATATATATATATATATATATATATATATATATATATATATATATATATATATATATATATTTACAGAGAAAGAAAGAGAGAGGTTGCTAGAAGGATAGATTGAGGGGCATATACATAGATTGGTGGATGCATTGATATATAGAATAATATGTACTATCTTTCTGCGGAATTTGACTACAGAAAATATAGTTTCAAATCTTGGCACCGGGACAGCGAATGCGGTTGAGGGGCAACACAATTACATTAGCCTCCCTATTCAACTAGTTCTTATTTTATTGAGCAACAGCAATAACTATATTAATAATAGTATTAAGGCGGCTAGCTGCCGCAATTGTTTTCATTCTAGGCAAAAAGTCTCAGAGACATTTCGTTCGTTTTTACGTTCTGAGTTACAATTCCACTAAGGTAGGTATTGCTTTCATACCTTCGGTGTCAATTAAAAAAGTAACATTAGCGCAATAACTTCGCGG
>NC_142946.1:18084701-18109701 GCF_046866305.1 Octopus bimaculoides | reverse complement strand
AAAATTTTCTTTAAATAACTCTTACGAAAAATGTCACTGTTTCAGGAGAGAAGAATGACATAACCACGAATTGTCATAAATGAGAAAAACATTCGGATAAAGCATGTGACGAAGAAAATAAATATTTAATCGAAAATCACAATAGAAAAGAAGAAACACAAGGAAACTTACTAAAATCCAGTTAATTCCGTGTGTGATTTACGAATGCTATTTATTCGTAGTTCTGATCTCGTTTCTTCTCTCTTTTATTTTTTCCAACAGAAACGATCCAAATGCATTGACGGCTATATCTAGGAAAGTAGCAAACATTCAAGCATGCATAAAAAAGAAACATTTCAAGTGACGAAGACACGTGACTTACACAACTCTAATAAAAAAAAACGTATGTAATAGGAGAATGAGGCAGGGAAAAATAATTATATTAGTAAGTATGAAATCATAACAAAATAGCATAAATTAAATTAAATAAAGAAAAACGCAAAGAAATATTGTGGAAAACCACAATGAAAAGATCACTTAAATCGTAATTGAGTTCTAATAATTGCTTGTGAAAACAAATAAGGAATGTAAAATCATTGTGAAATAAGTGGATGATATAGCAATGAAATCAAAGCTAAATAAAAAGGAATAACAAACGGAAGTTTTATTGAAAGTTGAAATTTACTGAAGATCTTCATGAAAAATATAAGGCATGCTTATACATTAATATATATTGTCAACATTTTGAGTAAAAGAATTGAGACTTACACTGATTTCACACTAGTTACTTACATATCAGGCAATTATGGAAACTAGAATAAGGATTTGTCAAACAAAAGGAAATGTTTAACTGGATGTGAATAGTAAAATGTGTGGTTAAAGTCATTATAGTAATAAGTGGATAAAAATCTGTTAAATTAGTGTTTTACGAATATATACAAAACCCTTAGATTTGGCCAAGTTGGGACACCATTTTTTAACGTTTTAATCGAAGTTTTTAGCCTGGTAATTATCTCGGTGACTATTCATTAAACCCTTAAAATACTCGAACACAAAGTAACCATCATGGGTTGTGAATGAATAGTTGAGCATAAATATAGACGCAAAGACACAAGCATGCACACACATACATATACACATATCTACACATTATGTGAACACGTTACCGACCATACTATGCACATTGTGAAAACCAAGTCAGCAATCTTAACCTTGCTTTATATAAGAGTATTTTATTCTCCTAGATGGGTTTCCCTCACTATGGCTAAGGAGTCCCATCTTCGTCATATATATATATATATATATATATATATATATATATATATATATATATATATATATATATATATATATATATATATATATATATATATATATATATATATATATATATATATATATATATATATATATATATATATATATATATATATATATATATATATATATATATATATATATATATATATATATATATATATATATATATATATATATATATATATATATATATATATATATATATATACACACATATATACATACATATATATATATATATATATATATATATATATATATATATATATATATATATATATATATATATATATATATATATATATATATATATACATAAAAATTGGAAAAGGTATGAGATTTAAGAATATCAAAAAGATATATAAAACAAGGAGAAATTTTTTTAAAGACAATATTAATATTTCCGAAAGAATATGTTCACACAACGCTATAAGGGCGTTCCATAATTGTAAAATTTTGAATTGAATATATGAAATATGAAATATTACCAGTAGACAAACGCCTACAAAAAGAACGGTTACAAGGAATTCAATTTAAATCATTGGTACATATAACAATTTGTTACTTCGGTGGATAACGAAAAACATATAATGTATCAGTATAATTTGTTCACATTTGGAAAACATTCTGGATGAGTTTAACGAACATGCAGCTGATAGAATATATGGGGTATGAGAAGATAAACATTATGTATTGATAATCATAGAGTACAAAACTTGAGGACAGAACACAGCAGAATATACATTGGATTATTGTTGCTGTAAACTGTTACTGCTCATAAATTAAAATGTCCTATGGACAAGGTCGTACATAGGTATATACTAAACAACAATACATAATCACCGATTACAATATTAAACACTTTTACAGTAGAGAAAATATATTGCTTTCATTCTGACTATTATCATAAATACATACATCAATGGTATCGCTTCATGATAAATACTTTAAGAGCACTTAAATGTAACACAGTGGGGATTGGCAGATCACTATATCACTCTCCTTCCTACACTGAGTGTTTGCGGTCGCATCCATTGGCTTTGTTGTTTCCCCGATAGACGAGATTTTAAGCGCGAATCGGCACTCAATTATGCTAACGCATCTTCTAGCCACTTCTCTCAAGAGGCAAATTGATTGAATTATATTGTAAACATATGAGTACGTATATATATATATATATATATATATATATATATATATATATATATATATATATATATATATATATATATATATATATATATATATATATATATATATATATATATATATATATATATATATATATATATATATATGTATATATATATATATATATATATATATATATATATAGATAGATAGATATATAATTAGATACATATATATATGCATATGTATGTATATATACACATACATATATACATATATATATATATATATATACATACATATATACATTCTGTAGATACGTAATAGACACGTACATGCATAGCTATGCATATACATATATTCATATATGTGTGTGTGTTTGTGTACACAAAAACAATTATTTTTTCCTGTATGGAAATATATGTTTGCAGTCAATCAATTGCACGTGACTAGATTCGTACATAGTACACGAATTATTATACGTTTAGTTGCCATACATAAAGTACAGGAAGACAACGTCTGTGCTCGTTAGTGGCTGCAAGGTCATTGGATATGACACCATTTCAACACCTTTCATTTTCTGAAATATATTCCCTCAGCACAGAGAACACTTTCCTTCACATTTATTAACTACTTAATACATATCCTAAGCAAATACTGCCTTTAATTATAGAAAGGAAGATGAAAGACAGCTCGAGAAATAATAATATTAACCATGTGAGTTTTATTTAATATTCTTCCATGAAATTCATTTAAGTATAGCATATTTCGACTTACATTTTATGATGAAAGCTGGCTATGCTCAGAATGTATTATAATAGGTATAATTAACGGTCAGAAAAAAAGGTGCTGTTAATGTATGTAGTAACTGAACTGGCATAAATAATTTTGTGCAAGCTTCAGTAACGAATACAATGAGAACATGGACGGCGAAAGTCCACAACAAAGAGGCACTACTGTATTAGCCAATAGTTATTACATTTAAATTGTTATATACAATTACACATGATTATTTTTAAAAAATCACATATTGTCTCTCTCTCCATTTCTCTCTCCCTTCTCTTTCTCTCTGTATATATATATATATATATATATATATATATATATATATATATATATATATATATATATATATATATATATATATATATATATATATATATATATATATATATATATATATATATATATATATATATATATATATATATATATATATATATATATATATATATATATATATATATATATATATATATAAATATATATATATATATATATATATATATATATATATATACATATATACAAATCTGGGCACACATATACACGTTTTGTCTTTTGCTCGTTCGTGGGCAGGCTGTGAATTATAGGCGTACGAAAATATATTCTCATCAATTCGCCTGATGTTAAAATACCTGAACGTCATAGACAAGCCAGAGAGCTCGCACCCGGTGTCGTTACAGAAACAGAAGACATTAATGCTTCGTTATGTTTGTGATTTGTCAATAAGGCGTACCCGAAGCGAGACCAGATACAAGGAAAATTGATTTCCATGACTCTATGCAAAATTGTGTGCGGATCATGTGCTAATATTGTCCCAAAATTTTACACCACGTAAAGAATTTGAATATGAGTGAGAATCAATCCAAGGGATATAAACTATATCGAACACACATGTATTCCTTAATGCCTATAAATCGCAGCCTGCGCACTAACTTGCAAACATAACGTTGTATAATGCGTTATACGACAGTGTTTCTGTAACAGCCATCGATGAGTTTTTCTCCTTCTCTGTGTATTGATTTTGAAGTAGATATTTTTTTACATTAACTACATTTATTTTAGCTTACGATGTTGAATAGTGATAAACTTTCGAAATAAACTCCCAATTTTATTTGTTCTAAACCTTTTCCTTATGAATTCCAGTACAAACACGTATATCTTTGTCTTTCATCATATCAGTGGCGATAAAGTAAATAACAGCTAAGTTCGGGATCGATGGTGCCGAATTTTTTCCATTGTGTTTTAAAAAATTGACACTAAATCTTCTGTCAAATGTTCTAACCTTGGACCTACATCAGAAATATTCTTCTTATTACTATTTAAGGCTTCGGACCAAAGGATCGTAAAAAGGAAAAAATATATATATAATCTGCAACATGTTCGAGTATTACAGCGCGTGATGTAAATATTGCCGCCTATCTCTCCAGAATGAATAAAATGCCTACAACGTACTGGAAGTGATGTTATCGAGTAAAGACTTCACTTCGGTATGCTAGCGGACAATCATGGCCCAAAACCACCACCACCACCATCAGCATCTTCATCATAATCGTCGACGTCGTGGTCGTCGTCAACATTATTGTTATTATTATTATTATTATTATTATTATTATTATTATTATTATTATTATTATTATTATAATAATTATTATTATTATCTTTATTATTATTGAGGCGGCGAGATGGCAGAATATGACGAGATATTAAGCGGCGTTAAGTCCGTCGTGGTCAACTTTCCTTCTTACCATATCAGTGTGCATAAAATAAGTTCCCATCGGTGCGGGTTTAACGAACTCCACACACTGCCAAACCCATGACTATATTAAAAAGGATTATTATTGTTATTGTTGTTGTTGGTGGTGGTGGCTTTATTGTTGCAGAAACGTACCCTCCGGTTGGCTATCAGCATATGTGGAGATTTTTAAGATATGAGTGGCGTTCAATATTAGGAAGTTATAAGACAAAATGTATTTTGAAAGCGAATAGAAAAATAAAATTTTGAAACATTAATGATTCATTGTGAAAAAAGTTGGTGTTGTCTAATCCTGTTTCACTTACTTATTCGCTCTTCGTTTTCTTTTTATGACAACACTGATATATGACTGTATTCTATAACGGTTTTGTCTTAAAACAGAAAAAAAATGAAATCATATTCACTGAAAAGAAGAAACACACATGTACATTTCTAAATATGTATATATATATATGTATATATATATAAACCTATATACACGCACACAAACAATACGACAGGATTATATTCAATAGTATCTCAACTGAAGCTATACTATAGTACTAATAGCATATTTTGTCGTATATTTCAAATTAAATTACCCACATACATATATATAAACGAATTGTAACTTTCTTTTTTATTTCCATCTTTTCCAATATCAAACGAAATCATATATAGAAACTGAAGTGTTTGGATTCATAAATTGTTAAAATAGTGTTTTCGGCATTAAAAAATGAAAAAAAAAAAGCATAAACGTAAATCTAAGTGATTTATATTTTACAAACAAAAGAAAAAATGATTTATTGATTAACGATTATATGCTTATTGGTATTTATACGTATAAAAATATGTAAGTAGATATTATTGCGATTTCTCAATGTATGCATAAGTTTCCCAATGTATGTTTTTGTTGTTTTTAGTGGATTTTGTTTTTTTTTGTTATTGCTACAAAACAAGTTAGAGTTTCATAAAAAGGAATCCCAAACATGACGCTTTATAAATCAATTTTTGCATAAATACACGCATGCATGTATGTATATATAAGTCTATATGTATATGTACATATATATATATGCATATGTATATATATATACATGTATGTGTGTATGTGTGTATGTATGTAAGTATCTATACATGTATGTACATATAGCTATGCATAAATAAATATATATATATATATATATATATATATATATATATATATATATATATATATATATATATATATATATATATATATTTATATTTATATAAATGCATAATTTATACATATAAATATACATATACCATAAATACATATGTGTATACCTATACATATATATATGCGTGCCTGTGTGTTTTCATGAATGTATGTGTGTTCGTGCGTGCGTGTGTGTATGCTTATGTGAGTGTGTGTATGTGAGTATGTGTGTGTGTGTCTGTGTGGTTGTGTGTATACATTACTTTCAGCCAAATGAATATAATCTACAGTATGATACCATATACATTACAAATATATTTATTATATAGAACGTATCTAACGCACATCTCCCATGACATCAATACTTCTCACCATGTATTTTGTTTTTGGTTATTTTCCCTTTCGTTACACTTTCATGTTAGAACGTAATTTTGCATTTATCACAGAAAAAATAACTCTGCCTGATTTCAATTACTTCTTAGTAAAAAATAAACTACCATTTGAAGTATTAAGAATAAATACTCTATCAAATCTTTTACATGAAATATCGTTACAATTGTATTCAACCATGTATCATTTGGATATCGATCAACAAGAGAACAATGCAGTATTACAAAAATTACCTGCAATGTTGTAAATGCTGTCAAACCACATTAATATTACATTGCGCTTTCAAATAAATTAAAACCCATGGTTTAACTTTGTTTTAACTTATTTAAAATCTGATGGTCAACGGAAGAATGTCTTCCGCCGTAGTCTTTTACTTGGGATGACAAATGTCAATATGTATGTCCTTAAATTATGATATATGTCTTTAATTAGAAAATCCGTGTATTATTTTTAGTTATTTTTAATTTTAACAGTCTAGGTTATTATCACCAAAAGGTTCGCTCAAATAACATGTGCACCTCTATACTTTATAAAATGCTATTCTGACTACATTCCGATGGTAAATATAATTTGAATGCTATTTTAAGTCTTAACTGTAAAATAGTTAGTTGTAGTATTTAACATACGTGTAGTTTGAAACTCCGTAGCAAAACAACACTATGTAATTTTAATAACGTATCTAATGCTCATATATTCAAGTTGTAAGCAATAACCAACGCGTAGATTGTGGCCAAATGGATGCACGTCATTATATTTACAGCATATTGTTAGCACTGAATTCAAGGATATCCGTTCTTGCTTCGATAAAGGATATACACGTCAACAAAGGAAAAGTTCAATTCTTCTGATCTGTGTATACATAAATATCTCCGAACTCAATAAGATATATATATATATATATATTAAAAAAAGAATCACGTTGTTTCATTTGGTGAGGTATTCTAGACGAAAACCTACAGCGATGATCAAGTGAAGACAAACATTTTATTGGCAAGAATACATCCAATTGACGCATTGCACAAGTAATCATGCCTCTGGTTGACAGGAAACAATCACAGAAAACGGATATCTGGCACTCTCATCTCATTTCCAACAGAAGCTGGCAGTCATAAAAGTGATGTTTCTTTCAGCAAAAAGAAAGGAAAAAAGGGGCACTTATCTTTCAGAGAATTTTCTCTCATATGCTATAATTTACGTCCAGTTTCCAGTAACCTTTCTGTTTGATATTTCTATTTTTTCGTTGTTGATTCCGTTTTTGCATGTCATTTTGGCGTTCCTGTCAAATGCAAGGATTTGTATTTCTTGTCGGTGTTAATGTGAATTCATAGATATACATGAAGATGATTGACAAATGATATGAAATATGAAAGCCAACGTATGACGTTAAAGAAAAAAATAAAAGAAACAACAGCTAACTCAAGCTCGATACTTTTGGAATGTCAATGTTAATATGACGAACGGCAAACGCAAGAAAGGAATACACGACAAAGAATCAAAATTAACGTAAATCGATTACGAATAAAATATTTATTACTAGAAACGAAATAAAAACATAGTAATAAATATATGAAATAGCTATGCAGGATATATTTGTATGTTTTCAACTGAATATGTATTTTACTTCGATTTGGATATTTTGTACAAAATAGTATTATATTAAAATCTAGAATTATTGTCACTCAGTTACAAACATAAAAGGAATATGAAAGGCATGCCTTTCAATCTCTTGTAAATTCTTTGGAAAATCTTAATCGCTCATAATTGGCAGTAAATAACTTATAAAAAGAAACATTAATTTTTATTCCTTTCAACAAAAATGTGAATAGAAATTTTTCAGTTAACTCGATAAAATTTAACTGTACGGATATAGTGCCAGCACTACGAGGATTTGCTGAATCGTTTCACATCATGATTGATTATGCCAAACTGTATTCCAAAGATTGGCTTTCTACAAAGTGCAACAATTTATTTAATACATAAGGTAAGTGTTTGGTAAAAACATTAATACAAATCCGTAGACGAGAGTAGGTTTAATCCTTTGATTACTTCGTTTAAAACCGAAGCGTAATGTAGCCTCTTCGATACTCGGAAATCACTGGCGGCATGCTCTACACTTATTGGTGTAGGTTCATATGCAACTGTGTAGCAAGAATTTGGTTCTCAGCCACATATGCATGCAACTTTGGACAAGTGTCTTCAACTTGAGCCTCGTGCTAAGCATAGATTTGTGAGCGAATATGTTAGACAGAAACTGAAAGAGGCCCGTTATGTGCAAGTCTGTGTGTCTGTGTTTATACCCCATCACCGCTTGACAACTGATGTTTATCTTTCCGTAACTTAGCGGTTCTGCAAGTTAAAATAAATACAATAAGTAACTACATTGAAACTAATGAATAGATTTAACATATACTTGCGTCGATTCGTTCGACTAAAATTATTCAAAACTGTGTCCCAGCATAGGTGCAGTTTTAAGGAGTGGAATAAGTAAAAGAATAAAATAATAAAGGAAAGAAGAATATTGTTCTCATCCATTGAACACCAATATTTCATAGGTCATATAACAACAATATGATAACAGATATGAACAACATTATACAGAAACCCTCCAAAATCTCTAATTTTGTCAGCCCGATGTTTTCTATACCTTTATGTTTGCTACGATCTTGATTTTAAAATATGACAGAACTTGGTCCACTTTAGTGGAGTCGATTCTAATGTAAGTATTCCAATCTGGAAACGTATTTGAGAATGCCAAAATAAGTTATTGTATAATTTTCTAGAACACGAGTTAGTGAATCGATGACAATTACTCCCTTAAGTTTTACGCGTATCGGAATTCATAGTAAGACGTTAATAATGTAGCTCCCACGTCACAGACTGAACATCCTACTCGATTAATCAAGAAAGTATTTATTACATCTAACAGAAAATCTAATGCCTTGTATTGTATATCCAAACCAAGCAAAATGTTACATCTCCATATTCTTAAATCGATATGATAATCCTTAATTGCAACATAGAAGTCTGTCTCTCTCTCTAATATTTAATATATCTTCATTGAATTGTAATATACCATGGTGTACTTAATCTTGATCTTTCAAACACACATGTACAGTTATCATTATTCTTCGTTCGACGATGATGATTATTCTAATTATTCAATCAAAATAACTATTATCGTTCATAAAATTGTCAGTATAAAATATGAGAGAATGTGTAAATTGTCTATTCGAAGGTATTTTTATTTATATTAAGCAATGTATTTTCACTAGAAATTCTTAGCTACTACAGAGAATCAGGTGAAACATTGTCTCAGTTTGAACACAATGCGATCGGGCTCAAAGTTTTATGGTTATATAATTATGTATAAGTTTGTATCGGTTAAAAGACGTAAAATACTGTAATATTTATTGTGGCTAGTATAACTGATTAAATGGTCTCAAAACTTTGCAAAAAATTGCGAATAACTCACGGAAACAAAGAAGGATATGAATAAATAAATAAAACAATGCTAATAATTGGTAAATAGTTTTCCTTCTTAAGGCTGCGAGGCACCCGGGGAAATGTTTAGCAACATTTCTTCTGTTTTTAATGTTTGAATTCAAATTCTGCTGAGGTATAATTTGGATTTCACCTTTCCGGATCGATTAAATAAGTACCAATCGAGCAATGGAGTCTATGTAATTCAATTAATCCGCTACTGCAAAATTGCTAAGCTTGTACTCAAATTTGAAACAAATAAATTTTCTTCGTATGTTCATGGTAGAAGTTGTACATGTAAACGATTAGCATTTCAACTATCATTAATATTCACTCATTAAATGGGAAATTAACTACAGATTTTGCGTCGCTTTATATAAAGACATTATTTCTCCCCTTTCAATCTAGTCAGTATACCAACTAATGCGACTTTCAATGTCAACTCCATTTAATTCTATTCTATAGATACCAAAAAATCAAATTAAATTAAATTACCATTATGACACCTGCAGACTTTCCATTTCCCGCTGGTAAGGAGAACAAAGGCAATGTTTCAGAGAAATATATAGCGAATCGTAATAAGAATGTCTCCTACTTCTGACAATGTTATTAAATCCGAAGTATCTGAAAAGCAACAACCCTTTCAGTTATGTTATTTAGTCTAAATATAGGTTCCTTTTTGATGTTTGAAATCTTTGAATTTTCAGAAGTGAGCAGAGACGATCCGTTTGAATGAGAATACCAATAGGATAGTCCGAAATACAATGGTCTGAAGACCATTGCCATGACGCTGATAATAACAGCTTCCAATATATCTACAAATGTACCACCAACTATAATTATCTGCTGCAACATGAACATTGAACATTCAAATATTCTCTCGTTGGCAATAATTAGCTCCGTGCTATATCTAAATTGGCATTTCGCTCTAACATAAATGTGGGTCCATAAACTTACAATTCACATCACCAACCACATCAGCTGTTGTTGTAAACGTAGCAATACTGAAGTATATAAAGTCCAAAACTACACATCCTAGTTATCATGATATTCATTCGCTATCATAAGTCTATAACCACAGTTCAAAAGATACTTTACACTAATTCAACATTGTATATAATGGCTTCAAATTTTGGCACAACAACAGCAACATAGGAGATGGGATAAATCGATTACATCGACCCGACGCTTAACAGGTACTTATTCAATCGACCGCGAATGGGTACAAAGGCTAAGTCGACCACAACAGAAATTGAAATCATAACGTAAAGACAGACGATCTGCCGCTAAGTATTTTGCCCGGCGTGATATAGATTCTGCTAGCTCACCGCCTTAAATTTGTATATAAAAGTGTCAAAGTATATTTGTATACAGCAAACAAAATATTTCTTTAAATTTACTTTATATTTTTAGGTTAAATACAAGAATCAAATGGAAGAAAGCCTAACAAATTATTTTGCACCACTGATTTGCCTATCGGCATAAATCAGGCTACTCCTGTTCGATCACAAATCACTCATAGAATGATACAAAATTGAAAACTTATATACTATATATGATTATCATGCGAAAACACAGAAACGACCTAGATATATAGTATTTTGCAGATGTTTTGGAAACATTTATATTATATGTGGTCACAGAGTAGCCACTACACATTCTTTTTTTTTTTCCCTGTTTCAAATTCGCAGAGCCTAGGTCTTGGAAATTAGAAATTTCTCCCGTGCAGCTCGTGCGCTGTTCAGTGACGAGACCCATTATCACCTGTGTGAGTAACGGTTTTTTTGTTATATTTCTGGTGCTTTTAAATAAAGTATATATATATATATATATATATATATATATATATATATATTCACAAAGATACTATTATACATACATATGGAGTGATACACACACACACACACCCACACACACACACACACACACACACACATATATATATTTATATATATATATAGAGAGAGAGATACAGAGAGATAGGTAGAGATAGATATGAAGGTAGCTAGGTAGGTAGGTAGGTAGGTAGATAGGTGGGTAGGTAGGTAGGTAGGTAGGTAGGTAGGGAGGTAGATATATGTATACTTAGATAGATAGATAGATATATAGATAGATAGATGATAGATAGATATCTGTGTGTTATCGTTTCACATTATTGTCACAATGTGAATTGAACATTGTTTCCTCGTTACACAATGCGACAGTTAATTGTGAAATTTTGCTCGTATTCGTATGCTTTTTCAAATAGATTAGCATTGTCATTAACTCATTCAATTATATGGTGTGCCATATTTATTTTAACTTCTACTCTCAAGTATTCGGTATAAAGAAAATTTAATTACCAAAAATCTTGCTGACTACTTTCTGTGTAACATTTTAGTGAAAGATAGACATTTTGTAAAGAAGAGTTTCCAACATGCATTGAATATTTAATATTATTTGCAAGTTTATCTAGTTTTAAGAAATAGGTGTCTGCTTTGAGATTTACTGTTAGAATGTAATTTAAAAATGTAAATAGCTTTATTTAATTTTCCTTTTTATATACGTAACATTTGCACAATGCAAGTGAAATATTTAAATGATAGCAGACTAGCAGTAAATGTAAATGTGAGAACAATGGAAATACATGGATATTTCGGATTTTGAATACCTCGATAATATGTCGATAAGTTGCATAAAATAATTCTACGGATATTGCTTTAACTTGCATGCACTTAAGAATTAGATATGATATGTGTGTGTGTCACTGGACAAATAATGTATAAAATCCGTAGTTACAAGTTATTGTGAAGCAATAAAGTATCTTATGAATCCTTTCATCAAAAGTTTTAATTAACGTTCAGTTTTAAAGTTGTTATAGTGATACTGAAGTGAAGATACATTCAGCTTTATGCTGAAATACAGTATATTAGTTGAGACGCTATTGGTATTAATAATATTCAATCGTTCTATTCACATACAAACATATGTTTATACTTAAATATTGATGAACATATACATAGAATTGCATACTTGTTTCCATGCATATATTGTATGTATGTATTTATGCATTCTCTTATAATAATTAAAACCTAGAAAAGACATGCATACGCATATACGTACATACATTTATACAATATATATAGTGGTGTTGGTTTAGTCAATTGAATTTGTGGAACATTTTCTGTAGATAATACTACTTTAATTCGATTTTGTGTTTTCATATATTATTTCCTTTTATTCTTGCGGGTTTAGTAATGTTAACTATTTGTTTTTACTTGAAGAGAGCGGCCGAGTAATACATTAGGATTAAAGAGAGATTTGGATAAGTTTCTTCCTCATCATTATCATATATATATATATATATATATATATCAATTTTTTTTCTCCGTGTTTTTCTCCTTGTTTCCGTATTCTTTCTGTTGAAGAGCGTAGCTCGAAACGTCAAAAACTTTCCGTATTCCCGAGCGTCATACTAATATATACTTTTGTTATTTACACCACATGTCCTCGTCTCTTGTTATTATTTGTATATTCTCCCATATATATATATATATATATATATATATATATATATATATATATATATATATATATACACACAAAGACGGAGAAAGAAAGCGAGGGAGTAGTGCGAAAGTGAGCGACGGAAAGAGATCTTGTACGAAGAGAGATTATTTTCAGAACTCGTGTATTAAAACATTGCATCTTCTTATGGTAAGAAGAAAAGAGAAATGCGAATTTTAGTCTATAGCTGCTTTGAAAGTGCTGAAATATTCTGTTAGTCCCCTGTCGAATTTACAGCTTGATCTTAAAGATGAGTTTACTTTGGATTCTGTTCATCTGGAAATATAATGTTTAATTGCTATGGCGCGAATATTGATGATATTAACACCTCCAGCTAATGACGAAATCCCTCTACCACACCGAAAAAACTAATTGGCATTATTGCGACCAATTCCATTATTGAATTATGACTAACAAATTTATATTTCAATATTTACTATGCGCATTGCAATAATGTTGCAACTGGTGAATAAGTAATGCGATGTAGAAGCAATTGCAACCGCTTCTACTACCACTATTTAGGTCTTCAAAACTTGAAATTGTTACAACTATATTAATGAATATTTACATACCATCGAGAAGGATATTATGTTAGTTTTGCATTGTATAATTTAATACACTATCGTACTTGATATGCAGTTATCTTATCAAAACCTGTGGTTTGGAAAAAAACAAAAACGAATGATGCAACCAGGATGTAATTTCAGGACAGAAAGGAGTTCACTGATATTGTCACCAACATCGGCTGTACAGTTTACAGATTCAATAATTCTCTGATTATTATAATTTTGGAACAAAATGGCAATATATAGTAGCAAACTATGTCTCTATTTATGTTTTTCATGAGTCTGATAATTCCTTATAGCAGGAATATGGACGCACCTTAAAACCAGGAAATCTACATAACCGATCCACAATAATAGTGTCAGATGTGTTCATGATTCTGGGAAAGCCTGTCGCAGGAAATCATCTCGAAATGACACATAAATCAAGCTGAAAACAAAATCTACATTCGTAAAATGAACACTTTTTGATAATACAAGAAACAATCAAAATTCGTGAGAAAGAGCGAAAGCATATTGTGCAGAAAATCGATCTTAATTGAAATAGGATTAAGCTGCAGAAACAAACATGTTATTATATTGAATAATTGATTTTTCGTTCTAGTATTTTCTTACTTTAAAGATCTGTAAAATGTTTGTCATTTCAACTCTTTGTCTTCAAACAATAGCATTGAAAAATATTTCTGTGCAACAAAGTAATATGGTTATTCAAAGTAAAACGCGCAACTCGCAATATTAAGACCGATCTTGAGGGGAATGAAAATATGAGTATGCTGCGAATAGGGAAATATTGGCAATGCATGCTGAAACGTAAATGTGTTCTTTAATTTGAGTTTATATGTATAACAGCAATATGCTTGTTGTTTTCGCCTCCAGGCTTCATTTCATCGAGTCACTCGTTCCATTCCCCGAATCAGTGTTTTCATACGTATATAAATGTCTGTGCAAGTGTATGCGTGCAAAGGAACGCACGTGTGTATATTTTCAAACCATCATATATTACAACACGTCTCAATATATGTGCACATACGTAGCAGGCAGTATAAAGGTATAACGTATCAAGAGACTGACTAACAAATTAATGATGAAATAATATATATATATATATATATATATATATGTATATATATATGTATATATATATGTATATATATATATATATATATATATATATATATATATATATATATATATATATATATATATATATATATATATATATATATATATATATATATATATATATATATATATATATATATATATATATATATATATATATATATATATATATATAAAACGTATGGGATGTAAGTATATGTGTCTAGGTGTTAGTGTGTTTAAATAGAAGTTTCTTGAAGTGAAAACCTAATATAATCCTCCCTGACACTTATATATTTACTTTGGTGTAAGTTCTCATATGGTATATGACTAAGCAAGAAATTTAGAATTAGAAATACAAGTAATGTAGTTAAATGAGTTGAAATCTAGAATTCGTTTCCAATATTTGAAAAAATAAAATCACAATATATACATTATACATTAACATAATTTCAGAATACGGATGTGACAGAGAATTGTAATTCTTATATATTAGAGTTTGTTCAAGAGCTGCTTGTATTTATGTATAGATTCTTTGTATTACATTTTTTTATTGCATTAAAATATTTTGTGCAAAGATTTATACTCGAAGCAAATTAGCATTTAGATCTTAACGCTATAGAATATTCTTACGGTGAAATTGCTTAAAAACTTAACGAATGCGACAAGTATTAAAGTAAATTTTGCTTTCATAAAATACCTGCATATACAATTTTAATGAGAAGGTAGAAATGGATTTTTGGCTACTGTAGATGTCATTCTTGTGTTTTATACATCTAGAGGTTAAAAGTGATATAATATGTACATATCAAACCGATATCGAATACAATATACTTTGGTCATTGCATACGTGTATTTATGAAAATATCCGACTGTTTAACCAATCTTTTAACTTATAAACGGGTGTACATATAATTATATATATATATATATATATATATATATATATATATATATATATATATATATATATATATATATATATATATATATATATATATATACATATATATATAAACAATATATGTACATGTATGTACATACCTTCATCTACATTTACATATAGATACATAACTGGCTACATGACGTGGCAAAATAACATGGACAAAATGATAAACATGTACAACAAACAAGCAAGCCACATAGAAACATCTCATTCATCAGCTGCTACCATTAAAACACCGGCGTTTCGAAGAAATAAGGCAGTACGCATCGTTGAAATGGTTCTTCATATATATATATATATATATATATATATATATATATATATATATATATATATATATATATATATATAAATATATATATATATTTGGTCATCCCATAAATAATACGCTTTGTTCAACTGCATGAACTAAAAGTCGGAGTGGGACAGGATAAACTACCTGCACCTACTTCCTATAAAATGAGATAGGAATTTAACCATGTCATTATTCTTAGGGCAAGTTTGGAGGAGTACAGGTCAATTTATAAAAGTTATTCTTTCAAAGCTATCATTTAGAAGACAAAGGAGTTTATTTGGTGTATGTTTATTGGTGAGTTCAATAAAGAAAGTAGCGCAACGGAAAATGCGAGGAATTTTAACGTAGTATATGAAGATACGAAAATAAGCGTACGACGGTGGATCCAGAAATCCGGATCCGGAAACTACAAATTAGAAGACGAGCCACGTAGAGCTCGACCAGAATATCCTGCAAACCCTGATGGAATAAAACTTCATGGTAACAATTGAGAATCTCCTCGAGGAGCTTGGATTTGGACATTCAACCAGATATTTAAGTCAGTGCTAGAAGATAAATTACCATCTTTGCTTTCAAGACAAAGGGTATTCTTCCACCAGATAATCCTCTGTCACATACAGAGAATATAACATTCTAAACGCTGGAGCAGTTTCAATGGTAAACGATGCCTCACCTGTCATATATGCCGGACATTGCTCCATCCGATATCACCTATTCCCCTGTCTTCAAAATCATTTAAACGGAAAAAATAGGAATTCTATAGATGAGGTTAGAGACAAGTGAATATTATAAGAGGGGCTGTACAAGTATACCAGACAGTTGAACGACTATTGTAGAAAATGAAGGGGAGTATATTTTAGATCAAACAAGAACATTGTTAAACTTAAGTTTGAAAAATAAAAGAAGTATCCAAACCTCATTAGTTATGGGATAACCTAATATATATACATAATTACAAATAATTAAAGACTATTTCGCCTCTTATTTTATCCGTATTTTCACTGAGTATATTGAGGTGAAGCGATTATAGTAATGTAGCATATGTAATACTCGTAAATTTATAGACGCATGCTAATTTTTAAAATATCTGTCTTAGTAATTGGAATAATTTGTGTGGCAGAGATTGGTAACAATTTTTTTTTCTGAAACAATCACTGAAATGTACATATGACCAAATAACGCCGTTGCAACAGATTTTCAATTGTTTTTATATCCTTTTAGCTTTACAACACTTTCAATGATGTTGGAAGGCTATTAATGTTAAGATACAAAATAGAGGCAAGGTTATATTTAGATGTTCATACGCATACACAGATGCACACACACACACACACACACACACACACACACACACACACACACACACACACACACACACACACACACACACACACATATATATACATATGTATTTAGAGAAATATAACTAGATATATGTACGTATGTATGAATGTATGTGTGTATGTGTGTGTGTGTGTGTGTGAAAGTGTGCCTATGTATGTCTAAGTGTGTGTATGCGTATAATGTTTTGAGAGAGCTAATCAGATTAGTAACTGTTATTCTTAAGTGATCAGCTGAATTTTCTTGAGTGCCTGGGAAAACAAACCACAGACGCTGCGGCGAAAATATTTTGTCCTTTCAGGATAAGTGCATCATTATTCAATTATTGATTTACGTATTAATAAAGGATGGCACAAATATACCTTATATACTAGGAAATATATAAATAGCTTTATAAAGAAGTTATCTTTATTATTCTTAATAAACATAAACATAATTCAGCTAACTTTCACAGAGCTACACACATATACACATTCATAAACACAGATCAGATGCACACGCACAAACAAACATATATATATATATATATATATATATATATATATATATATATATATATAGTGTAGTATATTGCCACATAAGTGTGGCTGACCCCTAGGGGTGGATGTTACTGTTGCTTTTAGCCCCAGGAGGACATCTCCTCCAGCTGGCTTTTCGACACACGACTGTGTCCTGTTTGCCAAGGGAGTTATCCCTCTCACCGCGACCAGCAGCACGAACGTATCCGGATATCAGGGTTATTTCCCTTCGTCGGCGTTCGACAGCTGATGACCTTGGTGAGAGAGACAAATCTGGCAAATCTTATATCTTCTTTTCCAGTGACATTCTTCACTGATATTGAAAAGGTGAAAACAAGCAATGTTAATTCTCTAAATGAAGTATTAACAGTAACTGCACGATAAAGTGTAGTATATTGCCACATAAGTGTGGCTGACCCCTAGGGGTGGATGTTACTGTTGCTTTTAGCCCCAGGAGGACATCTCCTCCAGCTGGCTTATCGACACACGACTGTGTCCTGTTTGCCAAGGGAGTTATCCCTCTCACCGCGACCAGCAGCACGAACGTATCCGGATTTCAAGGTTATTTCCCTTCGTCGGCGTTCGACAGCTGATGACCTTGGTGAGAGAGACAAATCTGGCAAATCTTATATCTTCTTTTCCAGTGACATTCTTCACTGATATTGAAAAGGTGAAAACAAGCAATGTTAATTCTCTAAATGAAGTATTAACAGTAACTGCACGATAAAGTGTAGTATATTGCCACATACTGTTGCTTTTAGCAACAGTAACATCCACCCCTAGGGGTCAGCCACACTTATGTGGCAATATACTACACTTTATCGTGCAGTTACTGTTAATACTTCATTTAGAGAATTAACATTGCTTGTTTTCACCTTTTCAATATCAGTGAAGAATGTCACTGGAAAAGAAGATATAAGATTTGCCAGATTTGTCTCTCTCACCAAGGTCATCAGCTGTCGAACGCCGACGAAGGGAAATAACCCTGAAATCCGGATACGTTCGTGCTGCTGGTCGCGGTGAGAGGGATAACTCCCTTGGCAAACAGGACACAGTCGTGTGTCGATAAGCCAGCTGGAGGAGATGTCCTCCTGGGGCTAAAAGCAACAGTAACATCCACCCCTAGGGGTCAGCCACACTTATGTGGCAATATACTACACTTTATCGTGCAGTTACTGTTAATACTTCATTTAGAGAATTAACATTGCTTGTTTTCACCTTTTCAATATCAGTGAAGAATGTCACTGGAAAAGAAGATATAAGATTTGCCAGATTTGTCTCTCTCACCAAGGTCATCAGCTGTCGAACGCCGACGAAGGGAAATAACCCTGATATCCGGATACGTTCGTGCTGCTGGTCGCGGTGAGAGGGATAACTCCCTTGGCAAACAGGACACAGTCGTGTGTCGATAAGCCAGCTGGAGGAGATGTCCTCCTGGGGCTAAAAGCAACAGTAACATCCACCCCTAGGGGTCAGCCACACTTATGTGGCAATATACTACACTTTATCGTGCAGTTACTGTTAATACTTCATTTAGAGAATTAACATTGCTTGTTTTCACCTTTTCAATATCAGTGAAGAATGTCACTGGAAAAGAAGATATAAGATTTGCCAGATTTGTCTCTCTCACCAAGGTCATCAGCTGTCGAACGCCGACGAAGGGAAATAACCCTGAAATTCGGATACGTTCGTGCTGCTGGTCGCGGTGAGAGGGATAACTCCCTTGGCAAACAGGACACAGTCGTGTGTCGATAAGCCAGCTGGAGGAGATGTCCTCCTGGGGCTAAAAGCAACAGTAACATCCACCCCTAGGGGTCAGCCACACTTATGTGGCAATATACTACACTTTATCGTGCAGTTACTGTTAATACTTCATTTAGAGAATTAACATTGCTTGTTTTCACCTTTTCAATATCAGTGAAGAATGTCACTGGAAAAGAAGATATAAGATTTGCCAGATTTGTCTCTCTCACCAAGGTCATCAGCTGTCGAACGCCGACGAAGGGAAATAACCCTGATATCCGGATACGTTCGTGCTGCTGGTCGCGGTGAGAGGGATAACCCCCTTGGCAAACAGGACACAGTCGTGTGTCGATAAGCCAGCTGGAGGAGATGTCCTCCTGGGGCTAAAAGCAACAGTAACATCCACCCCTAGGGGTCAGCCACACTTATGTGGCAATATACTACACTTTATCGTGCAGTTACTGTTAATACTTCATTTAGAGAATTAACATTGCTTGTTTTCACCTTTTCAATATCAGTGAAGAATGTCACTGGAAAAGAAGATATAAGATTTGCCAGATTTGTCTCTCTCACCAAGGTCATCAGCTGTCGAACGCCGACGAAGGGAAATAACCCTGAAATCCGGATACGTTCGTGCTGCTGGTCGCGGTGAGAGGGATAACTCCCTTGGCAAACAGGACACAGTCGTGTGTCGATAAGCCAGCTGGAGGAGATGTCCTCCTGGGGCTAAAAGCAACAGTAACATCCACCCCTAGGGGTCAGCCACACTTATGTGGCAATATACTACACTTTATCGTGCAGTTACTGTTAATACTTCATTTAGAGAATTAACATTGCTTGTTTTCACCTTTTCAATATCAGTGAAGAATGTCACTGGAAAAGAAGATATAAGATTTGCCAGATTTGTCTCTCTCACCAAGGTCATCAGCTGTCGAACGCCGACGAAGGGAAATAACCCTGATATCCGGATACGTTCGTGCTGCTGGTCGCGGTGAGAGGGATAACTCCCTTGGCAAACAGGACACAGTCGTGTGTCGATAAGCCAGCTGGAGGAGATGTCCTCCTGGGGCTAAAAGCAACAGTAACATCCACCCCTAGGGGTCAGCCACACTTATGTGGCAATATACTACACTTTATCGTGCAGTTACTGTTAATACTTCATTTAGAGAATTAACATTGCTTGTTTTCACCTTTTCAATATCAGTGAAGAATGTCACTGGAAAAGAAGATATAAGATTTGCCAGATTTGTCTCTCTCACCAAGGTCATCAGCTGTCGAACGCCGACGAAGGGAAATAACCCTGAAATTCGGATACGTTCGTGCTGCTGGTCGCGGTGAGAGGGATAACTCCCTTGGCAAACAGGACACAGTCGTGTGTCGATAAGCCAGCTGGAGGAGATGTCCTCCTGGGGCTAAAAGCAACAGTAACATCCACCCCTAGGGGTCAGCCACACTTATGTGGCAATATACTACACTTTATCGTGCAGTTACTGTTAATACTTCATTTAGAGAATTAACATTGCTTGTTTTCACCTTTTCAATATCAGTGAAGAATGTCACTGGAAAAGAAGATATAAGATTTGCCAGATTTGTCTCTCTCACCAAGGTCATCAGCTGTCGAACGCCGACGAAGGGAAATAACCCTGATATCCGGATACGTTCGTGCTGCTGGTCGCGGTGAGAGGGATAACCCCCTTGGCAAACAGGACACAGTCGTGTGTCGATAAGCCAGCTGGAGGAGATGTCCTCCTGGGGCTAAAAGCAACAGTAACATCCACCCCTAGGGGTCAGCCACACTTATGTGGCAATATACTACACTTTATCGTGCAGTTACTGTTAATACTTCATTTAGAGAATTAACATTGCTTGTTTTCACCTTTTCAATATCAGTGAAGAATGTCACTGGAAAAGAAGATATAAGATTTGCCAGATTTGTCTCTCTCACCAAGGTCATCAGCTGTCGAACGCCGACGAAGGGAAATAACCCTGAAATCCGGATACGTTCGTGCTGCTGGTCGCGGTGAGAGGGATAACTCCCTTGGCAAACAGGACACAGTCGTGTGTCGATAAGCCAGCTGGAGGAGATGTCCTCTTGGGGCTAAAAGCAACAGTAACATCCACTCCTAGGGGTCAGCCACACTTATGTGGCAATATACTACACTTTATCGTGCAGTTACTGTTAATACTTCATTTAGAGAATTAACATTGCTTGTTTTCACCTTTTCAATATCAGTGAAGAATGTCACTGGAAAAGAAGATATAAGATTTGCCATCTCACCAAGGTCATCAGCTGTCGAACGCCGACGAAGGGAAATAACCTTGAAATCCGGATACGTTCGTGCTGCTGGTCGCGGTGAGAGGGATAACTCCCTTGGCAAACAGGACACAGTCGTGTGTCGATAAGCCAGCTGGAGGAGATGTCCTCCTGGGGCTAAAAGCAACAGTAACATCCACCCCTAGGGGTCAGCCACACTTATGTGGCAATATACTACACTTTATCGTGCAGTTACTGTTAATACTTCATTTAGAGAATTAACATTGCTTGTTTTCACCTTTTCAATATCAGTGAAGAATGTCACTGGAAAAGAAGATATAAGATTTGCCAGATTTGTCTCTCTCACCAAGGTCATCAGCTGTCGAACGCCGACGAAGGGAAATAACCCTGAAATCCGGATACGTTCGTGCTGCTGGTCGCGGTGAGAGGGATAACTCCCTTGGCAAACAGGACACAGTCGTGTGTCGATAAGCCAGCTGGAGGAGATGTCCTCCTGGGGCTAAAAGCAACAGTAACATCCACCCCTAGGGGTCAGCCACACTTATGTGGCAATATACTACACTTTATCGTGCAGTTACTGTTAATACTTCATTTAGAGAATTAACATTGCTTATATATATATATATATATATATATTAATATATATGTGTGTGTGTGTATGTATTCATGTGTTTGTGTGAGAATATATATATATATATATATATATATATATATATATATATATATATATATATATATATATATATATATATATATATATATATATATATATATATATATATATATATATATATATATATATATATATATATATATATATATATATATATATATATATATATATATATATATATATATATATATATATATATATATATATATATATATATATATATATATATATATATATATATATATATATATATATATATATATATATATATATATATATATATATATATATATATATATATATATATATATATATATATATATATATATATATATATATATATATATATATATATATATATATATATATATATATATATATATATATATATATATATATTTGCCCACAGGCATATGGCGTGGTTGTTAAAAGCGTGGGCTACTAACCCCAATATTTCGAGTTCGATTCCAGGCAATGACCTGAATAATAATAATAACAATAATAACAATAATAATAATAATAAGATGAAGAAGAAGAAGATAAAAATATCCTTAGGAATGAGAACCTAGTTTTGAATTTTTCTCAAGATACCCGATGAAGGCTGGAGGGTAATCAGCGAAAACGTTGTGTAGCAACGAACAAGATGAGGACAAATATCTGTCAAATGTGTGTATGTGCCTGTGTTTTTCTGTGTGTGTGTGTGTGTAACTTTAGAAGGTGAGTGTATCAGAATTAGACTTCGTGTGGTGCTTATACGAAGTATGAAAATATGGGCAAATATTAAATTCATCTGCATTTTATTGAGGGAGATGATGGTTGGGTCAACAGAATTTAGCGATTATGTTGCCCTAAGATCTCTCTGTTTCATATTCTACCCTGTATTTTGATGGTATACCAAATGGTTGGATGGTCATTTAATGTTATTCAATCAGTGTTGACCTGGACATTCTAATAATGACCAGCACATGACCAACAGGAAGGTCTTATACTAGTAACTATGAAATAAATGTGTTTTCCTAATTCATATATTTTGTTCCAGTATCAAGATTTACCTGACATAATTATATACTGCTTCGATCCCCTCAGTAGAAACTATAATTGCTGAATGCTGAACCATTTGTACACAACGTGGAACGTAAAATAAATATCTAACCAGATATAGAAATTTCAAACTTATATTGATACGACATAAAAAAATAAGATAAGCCATAAAACATGTGATACAATTTTTCTCATCTCGTGACACCTTAAGAAACTTCTAGTGTCTTTTTGTTGTTCTTTACGCAGGAGAAACTGTGTTTCTTGCTAGTTCATATTGATAGATTTTTTTTATCGTCCGCTCTACCTTACTTTTATTAAGCTAATTTTGATGTATTTTATGCTGCATTTTCTATTTTATAATATTCTTTTACACTTACATATGTATTCGAGAAATATCTAATCTAGAATTGCAGTCATAAACATTTCGGTTTCATTCGTGCATATTTTTATTCATGTATATTTTGATTATTCAATTGATTGCTTTGTATACATAACATAATTTTAGACGATTATTGCATTTATAATATCATCCAAATTTTTACAACTGCTGTACTGAAAAAATATTCTGACGTGCATCAGAATAGTAGTTACATGTTCTGCAACAGCATCATCATATTATACTGTATGTGTAATATCAAATAACGTTTGCTGCAATGTTCACTGTTTCAATCCACATTTCCTAACCTGTATTATACCAACCCTGAGATCGTTTATATCCAACTAGGTACAAGTCATTAATTGAGCGGGGTAGTTCACAAAGTAGAGAAACACTATAGGAAATCCATGAAGTACCGATAATTCGTAATGACGTTTGCGAAATTATGATAAAGGTACAATACAGTTAGACATCACGAAGAGTATCAACAAACATAGCTAAATTTATATAGTTGGTTCTTATATAATTTGAAGTTGAAAAGTTTCCCTCAAATAATTGTTATCTAAGCATTTTATAGAAAA
>NC_142946.1:18074701-18082201 GCF_046866305.1 Octopus bimaculoides | reverse complement strand
ATATATTGCCGGTTAGAGAACATAATTATTTAAATTAATATTTATATACTAAGGGTGATTAATTGAATATTAATTTAATTAACATCGATTTAAAATCAGTGGCCTAGCATATAACAGAATCTGAAAACTCAGAAAAATTGAATTACATGCGTTTAAGAAGGGATGATAAATCATAATAACGGTGGTAATGACGGTGATAGTTGTAATTATGATGATAATAGTTTAGCCAAAACTCATGTCAGATCAGAGGACATATTAACAATTATAAATAATAGGGGAAAAATGAAAATAATGTCTGTGATGATAATAATAAAAATGAAATGAAGCGGTTAGGATCTATTCTCTGATTGATGATAATTCTAATGATGATGTCATAATTAAAACACTGGTAACTGCGCAACCTGATAATCGCAGCCTCATATTAGTGACAATGAAAAAACAAAATATTGAGAATAACGGTGTTAAGGCGGCCGAAGACCTTGATGATGACAGTGTTACACAGGGCAAGCTCAAATATAACGGTCCGGCTCTAGCCTGCTGTTCTCCAGCAAGGAACCAGCACACATCGTGCAGATGGAACAAATAAATCAATGTTGTTACTGCCTGAGCAACCTCGTTGAGGAAAATGGTGTTTATCTGAGGGTTTACCGACAACGTATGTATGATGAAGAGAAGGAAAGAGTATTGTGTCAGCTCATGGAACAGAGGTTAAGTGATCGACGTAGAGCAATAAGGAAAAAAAAATCGTCGGTTCACAGAAGTAGGCCTTGAAGTTATCAAAAGGCGGGTATTGGAAAGCAGCAGCAGAGGAAACGATGAAAATACAGTTCCTAATGATACAAAGCAGTAAACAGATTTCAAATTTTAATGAACCAAAGGAAAGAAACAGTGATAACGTGCTCCATGAAAGACATATTCATGCTTTCGAAAAAAATAAATAAATAAAATTAATGGTGGTATGACAAATGGAGAAAGGCAATCTACGACAGAATAAAGGGAAAACGACAGGAGATTGATAACGACATTATTTGCAACCTTTAAAATGTTGATCGGTGGAAACTGAACAAAGAAACGAGAAATGCGAATGAAATTCTGAAAAAAACATCACATAAACATCACAGAAACAAATAATTTCATGAAGACAGCAAGTATAGTTGCTGTAGAAAATGTGGGTATTGATGTCAAGACAAAATATAAAGGGATTGAAAAAAGAAAAGATCTATGGTGGAAACGATGAATATAGGCGGGGTTAGATATGTTCTCGAAGCACATTTCTGTGTTAGACCGAAGAAAGTGGGGAGCTTAAAAGAGAACAAAATTTTAGGTCAGAGAACAGAGAGTATAATATTAAAAGAAAGGGCATGAAAGTGGTAATGTGGAACTGAAAATGCGACTCGTTGCAGAGAACGCAAAAATGGTAAGATATGACTAAACAATGAAGGGTTACCACAGAATAGGTCATTCAGTTTAGATCAGAAGTTATTCTACATAGAAATAAATGGAGAATTTACGGCTGAAATGTTGATATCATATAACATTGAAAGTCAAATGTTTTGGAGTGACAACTGGAAAACGACAAGGAGCACAATAGTTGCAAGAACTAAAACAAACTGTAGTCTGTCCAAAATATTTCCGTGACGGAAGTGAACGAAATCAGCAAAAAAAATAGGCAACTCAATTCCAATAACTGCACTGATAGTATACTCCGTATCAACATTCTTGGATTATGGAATGTGTGAACCTATTTAGTATTTCATTGAATGTTGAACGACTGCCTGGAAAATGTATGGTGAAGTGGAGGACGGCACTGACAGCATACGGAAGAAGTTTAGGGACAATGGAAATTAGGAGAGGCATCTTCCAAGGGACGGATTGTCCGAACTGAACTTTGTTCTGTGCATGATACCACTAACACTGAATCTGAAGAAAGCAAAGTCTAGAAAGTCTAGGTATGTAATCAAAAGCTGCCAACAAAATGTCAGCTACTTGTTATTCATGGTTGACGTCAAACTTTAGTGTAAAGCTGAATCCAAAGTCAGTTCCCCCGTTGATACGATGTATATTATCAGTGCAGTTATTAGAATTGCGTTCGGACTTAAAACCAAATGTATGGACGGCCTAGTGATACTGTCAGGGAATGTTATGAACCAGATAAAAGAGACGAGGTATAAGTACTTGGGAATATTGGAAATGGATAAATTGATGGAAAAACAAATGAATAAACATTTTAAGGTGAAGTACTTGTGCAGACTGACACCGATCCTTCAGTCGATATTAAACAGAAGAAAACATCATAGCATAGTATGTGAAACTGCTACAGAATAACTATTATAAGAAGTAAAAAAGTCAGGCTTGTGTAGGATGGAGGATTGCAAATATAGAGCCCTGTACAAGCACTTGAAAATGAATAAAACTGAGAATAGATGGATAAAGAAAGGAATACATGGACAATGTTATAGGGATGTTGAAGATACGACTGACAGAGAAAAAGATGGCTATGGATAACAAGAAATGATTTGTAACCGGATACGGAGTCTCGAAAATGAGATGCCCAAGAGCAATTTTTAAGAACCAATTACATCAAATACAGAATAGACAACACATCAGAAAGTGATAAGTGCAGAATTTGTGGAGAAAATGGTGAAATCATATGTGATATTATTAGTAAATGTACGCCAGTAAGCCAGAAATAATATAAGAGACGTCATGATGATATAGCAATGATTGTCTGGAGTTGACAGAGCAAAAAAGTACGAAAGGAAAACCGAAAACATCATCGAAAATGATAATGCAAAGATCCTATGGGATTTTATGATTCGGTGCGACCAAGATAATGAGAATGGAAAACCAGATATTGTGTTAATTGCGAAAGAAATCAAACGCTGCTGGATCATAGATATAGCATGCCCAGCTGACAACAAGGTCTGCGATAAAGAAAACAGAAATGTCGATCGATACGACTGGTTAGCTTGATTAGCTGTTAAGCAGTTATGGTGGATTTAAAACGTGGTAGTAGTACCAATAATTGTCGGAGCCCTGGGAACATTGAGTAAAAATCTTGAGAATACATGGAACAAATAGTGATTGCAATAAGGGTAGAGCACTTGCAGAAAACAGCACTGCTTGGAACCGCTCGAATACTCCAGATAGTGCTCAACAAACAAGGGGTGGTAACTTAGTTCACTGGCAGTGAGCAACTGTCACCGAAGTAGTTCTCCAGCGATAGAAGCTGTGCAAAAACAATAAATGATGATACTAATAATAGTAATAATAATAATAATAATAATAATAATAATAATAATAATAATAATAATAATAATAATAATAATAATAATAATCATACGATAGATGTAGCAATTTTGAGCATAAAAGTAAAATTCATAAGATCTTTAAGCATGATATCGACAATTGCCTTATATATGTACTTGTTGGGATCTACACACATAATTCCTGCCTGTTTTAGTTGTGTTCTCTTTTTTTTCAGCTATTCGACGTGAGGGGAAAATCAATGGAAATCTACTTAAAAGAACGGTGGTGGGGATTAGAAAAGTAAATACAAGATACACACAAATGTACAAAGATTTAAATATTCATAGAAATGATTCGTCTGTATTGTCAATAAATATTTTTTAAAACTCGTTGCCTAAAGCAACGTTGAGTATTTAACACGTTTTATAACTTTTGTTGGCTGCTTCTCATTTTGCACGTTTAAAAATCTTCCTAAATGAAAGGGTATTGCGATCTCATGAATACGAATTCTAATGTAGATGTAATTTTCTCTATAACACATATAATTGAAATATGTGTGAAAGTTTCCGTCATATTTTTGGCATCTCTGAAACTATAACTTTGCTAATTTAGATAATACCAGGTAATAAAGCAATACACGAATCTAGCATAATCTTAATGAAAGTCTCCACTCATTGTATATTCTTTGAACAACGTTCATTTATTGGTGTTGGCTTTCTTTTAGTTTCCTTATTTTGTATTCATCTCTATATGATGTACATCATGATTTGAAAATCAATCCACCATCGGACAAACCAAAATTTGCTTAAACTCTCAATTAAAATTTGGTCATTGTAATCCTTCATTAATTTTTTTTTCTAAAGTTCATTTTGTATTAAATCTACACGTTTAGGGAAATACGACTTTAGGCATTATCGAATTTCTGATATTTGCACATTTCAAAAACCCTGCTACATTTCTTTTCATACGGAATCCACAGATTTTCCAAAAAGTTAGAGATGATAATCTATGGATTATAGCAAAGCTATTTAGTAGATTAGAGAATGCGATTTTCTAAACTCATTTTCCCAGCATCAAACCGCTTGCCCCATTCTTCCACACTATGGAAGCAGCAGCAGTAGCAGAAGCAGCAGCAGAAGCAGCAGCAGTAGCGGAAACAGCAGCGCCACTGGTAGTAGTAGTAGTAGTAGTAATAGTAGCAGTAGCATCAGCAGCAACGGTATAAGGGACATTGGCAGCAGCAGCAGCAGCAGTAGCAGCAGTAGTAGTATTAGTAGTAGTAGTAGTAGTAGTAGTAGTAGTAGTAGTAGTAGTAGTAGTAGTAATCTTCTATTGTCTATATTACACATAAGTGTAATTTTTTTACGAAGTGAAGATGTTACAAGTTTTTGCACAGCAAGGATACACCTCTTCCTGGTATATATGTATTTACATATGGCGGTAAATGTTATATATCTGAAATGTATGAGTATAATCTTGCTTTATAAGAGTACAATAATAACAAGGTTATATGATCTACAGTTTACTCGTCTGCATGAACGATTATCCCTCGGACCAAATTGATTCCTTTCCATGTATTAATTTCGTACTGTATCCCATTACCATGAATTTTCCGTAGATATTTAAAATGGTGTAATACTTTCAATGTAGGACACCACGGACATTGGTTTGGTCTGTTAATCATTTTGTTGCTGTATAAGTTCTTCAAACACAAATTGTTGTTTGACTCATTCTTCAGAACATCCTTCAAATTTGCTTTTATGACCTTAATCTATTTCGCTAAAGGTAATCGTGTTCTTCCTAATTGAGTTAATAACAGTCCTAAAATATAGGCTGAATTTTAGGGTCGGCAATTATAGACCTGAATTACTGATCTAAGTCAGCGATTGCATTTTTCACATTTCTTAATATTTGATCTTTCTCTACGCAAAGGAGATCTTCGTCGCGCATACCTCTTTATATATACGTGGTCTTTTGCTTGCGTTTTGGTTCTGAAGCATTCTCAATATGATATTAGTGGGGCTACCACATTAACGTGAAGAGCCTTCAAATAAACAATACATGTGGTATACATACACAGACACACGTGCACACACACACACACACACACACACACACACACACACACACACACACACACATACACACACACACAAAGACACACAGACAAACACACACACACAAAACAGATATACACACACACACAGAGGTAGGTGTGCGTGTAGATATTCATGCACACCAGCATAGAAATATAATTATACATAACTCACGTGGAAAGCCATTGGAGAAGACTTCGAATATTTCTAATTGCATTATTGTGCTAATGTATAAATCTCGCCCGCTGATCGTATCTACAGGAAACCATGTAGTATAGCAATAAATAAATATACACACAGACATAAAATCACCCACCCACATAGAAAGCTGGCTAGATAGATAGACCGAGAGCCATATATATATATATATATATATATATATATATATATATATATATATATATATATATATATATATACAGAGAGAGAGAGATATAGGCTTAGAAGTGGCTGTGTGGTAAGTAGCTTGCTTACCAACCACATGTTTCCGGGTTCAGTGCAGTGGCACCTTGGGCAAGTGTCTTCGACTATAGCCTCGGGGCGACCAAAGCCTTGTGAGTGGATTTGGTAGACGGAAACTGAAAGAAGCCCGTCGTATATATGTATATGTGTATATATGTGTGTTTGTGTGTCTGTTTGTCCCCTCAACATCGCTTGACAACCGATGCTGGTGTGTTTATGTCGCCGTAACTTAGTGGTTCAGCAAAAGAGACCGATATAATAAGTACTACGCTTACAATGAATAAGTCCTGGGGTCGATTTGCTCCATGAAGGCGGTGCTCCAGCATGGCCGCAGTCAAATGACTAAAACAAGTAAAAGCGTAAAATAGAGTAAAAGAGTATACGAGTTGTGCATTGAGCATGAAAGATTAAATGATACGAAGCTATGACAAAATTCTTTATCGTGTATTGAACACCCTGATGATTTAGTCAATAAGCGCCGCAAAATAATCTGCACACGCATCCACGCTTTTCCTCGTGATTCTAATGTATTTGATAGTGTGACATACACAGTGGAACGCGAAAATGTCCTACAGAAATTATCTCTTCTATTAAAAATCGGCGAATTAACGACACTGCAAAGAGGCATAATTAGCTTAACCAGTGACTTTCATAGAGGAAAATGTATATATTGGATCTAATGCTTGATGACAACCTGGCTGAATAGTTTTCATACGGGCAAATTTCTTAGAAGCATTTCTTCCGCCTTTACCTTCTGAATTCAAATTGCACAGAAGTTAACTTTGCCTTTCATCAGTCGCCATCGATAAAATAAGTACCAGTCGAGAACAGTGGTTGCTCTAAGCGACTTATCAGGTTCTTCTTGTTCCAAAACCTGAAATCAATATATTAAACGTAATCGGAGCGCTGCACGTGTACATGAAGGTAAAAGTAAAAGCCATAGCAATAATGTCATTCCGACCAAGAACGGATGCTGTATCATATAAAAAAACAAACAAATGATATCTGATAACATTGTAAGATTAGAGGATAGATTGACTTGATATCTCAGGAGTATGAAAGCATATATATTGAAGAACTTCAGGAATGATGCTGTTTGCAGACTTTATAATTTCCTCTTTCTGTACACTCGTAAAAGCTGGCCTCTTTTCCCCGGAAGTTCCATGAGAAGATCTATCAAGTTCAATATTCTAAAGATACCCAAAAAGGACTAGCAATGAGACACGCCTCGAAGTGTTGGTTAATATGTTACTTGTTGCCATGCCCAAACGCCTACGAGATCCAATCCAAAGCATGTGTAACTCTGAGATCACTGTTAACGATACAGACAGTTTGACGACGATTTCAATGCACTAAACGCTTTAAATGGGTACAAATTGCAACTGCGATGTATATGGAGACTGAAGCTTCTGTTCACGTCGAAACTATTCTGAAATACTTCTGAATTTTTCACGGAAAGTATATATGGAAGTGGTATTCCTTTTACTAAATATGTGTAGCATATCCATAGCTTATTTGATGTAAATGAAAAGTAATATTCCAATATGAATCATGGCATAATTGCTTGAGAGAGAATGCTTAGTGACATGTCTTCCACCTTTAAGTCCCGAGTTCAAAATTAGACGGGATCGTCATAGGCCCTCATGAATCCGTGGTTCATAAAATGAGTAACCATTTGAACACTAGGGTCGAT
>NC_142946.1:18062201-18072201 GCF_046866305.1 Octopus bimaculoides | reverse complement strand
ATATTGTAGATTTGGATTATATTCAAAAGAGCTACATAATCAATGGAGAGTACTTTGCTAACTTCCTGAAGCAGATACAAAAGGCTATCATTGACGGCATTTAGGTATGTAAGGCCCTGCGGGGGGGGGGGGGGTATTGAAGATTTTTGGGCCCAGGAAGCCCAACTCGTTGCAGTATTTGGTCTTGTATCTTCACCATTGTGTAACTGATATTGCCAAAGTTTCTTAGAACTGAACGAGTTTGGAGATATATTTCATTCTAGAGAGTAAATAATTAACTTTCTCAGTCTCTCCCAGTAGCTGACATGTCGCATTGATTCGGTAGATTCGCCGAATTACCTTGAGATCCATAGTGAATTTTACATTGTGTGGTAAACATAGTCGGGAGCAGTAATTTAAACGACTGAGAACAAATGTCCCTCAGAGAACTATCATTTCTTGTTCACTTTTCAGAAAGTTTGAAGTATCAATCTGGCCATCCACCTGCATTTCATTGCTGACTTAAGAATATTGTCCCGGAAAGATGCATCATTACTGATGTCTATACCCAGCTCGCGCACTGCTTTTGGTTCACGGATTGCCAGTGTACCCTGTGTGCTTTTTATTGAGCTTCGTGTGTTGATAGCGTAGGGCTTGGAGTTTTCCAGCATTAATCTGCAAGTCATTTTCCTCAGCCCATCATTTGTTTTACCTTGGAGGTGGCCCCGTTGGCCACCACTATTTCATTTCTATATCAAAACCATTCTCCAAGTTTTCCGACGATGCCAACCTTAAACAGTTTCTGATATCATACCGTGGTCGACTTTATCAAAGGCTTTTATATCACGTCGATATTTGAGTTATTGAGCAGCTGCTTTAACACCCAGTCATAGTGCTTCTACCTGACCGGGAGCTTACCACGTGCAAGGAAGCGATGGAAAAGAAACTACAGTGGATTTTTCTGGGGATCCAACCAGGATAGCAGTTGAGTTTGCATCTACGACATCTATTGCCTGATTGATATAATGTATCCAATTGTTACTGCCTCTTTTTCTTCCTGTGAGGTAAAAATTGCGGAGATTTGCTTCATTTCGTGTGGTGTAAGGGTGGGGTAAGTCCCTTTTAATGTTTACACACACACAAACACACACACACACACACACACACACACACACATGCATACACATGGCAAATGGTATGTGCAAAAAATGTCAAGTATTTGAGTGCATTATTGGTTGCATATACAAACCAAGGTGACCAATGAATGGATGAATGCGATGATTATAAACCCGAGAACACAACCACCTCCCTGCCCCATATATATATATATATATATATATATATATATATATATATATATATATATATATATATATATATATATATATATATATATATATATATATATATATATATATATATATATATATATATATATATATATATATATATATATATATATATATATATATATATATATACATATATACATACATATATACATATATACATACATATAAGCATACACACACACACGCACATTCATACAAATTTGAAGTGTTTCAGACTTATACATTTCTCCTTCATCATATGTATACCATTTCGCTAAGGATGCGCGTGTGAGTTGAATATATTACGGTGAATTGTGCTTTTGAAATTGTCCTAGATGTATTCTCTCGTACATTCCCTTCGAGATTCGTGCAATTCCCATTGAAACCTGCAATAAAACGTAAAACTGGGATTATTGATGAGGGTTGGCATTTTGAGAGGACAACAAATATGTTGACACTGTGCATCGATGATTGCTTTAAACACAATCTTCTGAAAACTCTATAAATCCCTTTCCACTGGATATTGTATGTGCATCTCTTTTGTAATGTTCATCTTGATTGATCGGATTTATAGCACTGTTTGTATATTAAGTTGTTTTGATTTGTTTTGCTAATGTTGTATTCTCCATCATGTTCTTTGCGATTATATTGTGAATATAGGATTGCATCTATTACAGTAAAGCAGTAAGGCCTAATGTGATACTAATCCAGAACAATAGTAAATATAATGCGTATTAGGTCTACGTTAAGCATATCCGAATGATTCAGGTTATGAATGTTATCTTTATATACGATATTTTTCGCTTCTTCTATATTTAGTTTTATAGTAATATATTATAACTCAAAAGTTTTTTTGTTTTACTACGATCTATCCTTCTCCAAATCTTTATTTTCTTGTTTAAAAAAAAACAATTACTCTTCCAACTTAATCGTTTTTTTCGTTAATGTTTTACTGCGCATTATTAAATTTAAGGCTGTGTTTGCGGGAATTGCAGATTTCGGTAAAGAGATGCATTTTCCTGTAGAAATAAAATCTGCTTCTTCGTGTTAACGACCCGGGAACAAGAGATGCAAATTTGACCTTGGCTTCTCTGGAAAACACACGGAACAATCATGCGAATTTCAATTCATCACTACGGATTCGATAAAATAATGTAACAGTTACATATTTGGGTCTCTTAACAACGACTCTCCTCCGCTTCAAGTTGGTTGCTTCTTTGCACCTAAATTATAAAGCATGGTAATTAGCAGCAATATTTTTTTCTATTATTGTAGTATTCCAATCACCCAGACCCGCTTTCAAACACCTCATACATTCTCAATATTTTAGTCGTATTGCTTTACATCGCACAAATTTTATTCCCTGTTGAAAATAAATTCGACAGAATCCTGAGCAGTTGGTCAGTTCCACATTCATTCTTAATACGTGTGTTATTTATTCTGAAACATACCCGTTGAAATGTTATCACATAGCATACATATATGGAGGAGTAGGCTAAAAAATGTTTGGAACCACAATATTGATAATTCTCAATCTTAAGTGAAAACACAACCATCAAAACGTACCACGGATAGACGCTACAAAAACGACAACAAGTACTGACGAGCAGCAACGTCGACAAAAACAAAGTCCTTGATAATAAAAATAACGAAAGGTAAAGAAGTACATCGGCAACATTTCCATCAGCAACGAAAGAAACACTTATACCATTACGAATGCTGCTACGACTCCAATAGCTAAAGGTTTCCTACATGTTATTGAAATGCAAGAATCTATTTCTATCTCTACAGGTTTTCAAAGGAAAAAAAGGCAGCAATTTCCAAACCAAGATTAAAGGATTCGTGTGTTTGTCTCTCCCAAAATGGTGGACCACACTACTGCCGAGGCCATTGACGAAACTGTGACAACAGAAGTTGCGAAGATAACATAATTATCATCGTCGTCATCGTTGATTCCATCATCATCGTAGTTATCATCATCATCTTCATCTTCCTCATGGTCATCATTTTCATCATCATCACCGATATCCTCTTTAGCATCTTCATCGTCTTCATTATCCCCGTCAGCATCATCGGCATCACTGTCGTTTTGGTCATCGTCTTCATTGTCGGCGTCGTCATCATCGATGTCAGCGTTTTTCATCATCATCATCATCGTCGTCGTCGTCATCATCATCATCATTATCATCATCATCATCATCATCATCGCCGCACCATTACGTCAAACAGCGAGAATACAATCAGCAATTGCACTCACGAATTGAAGAGTCGCCATAACAACTTCAAATAAGCGGTATTAACCAAAAGCAAAAGAGAATATCGATACCACATGACTAACATCAAAAACGTTATCACTCAGTTCTTGCGCAGGACTACGAGATATAAAATTTCCATTCGCTAATTATTCAGATACCCTGTACTCCGAAGAGAGTAGATATGAACGGCGAAAATATTATGACTAGAAGGAGTTAAGGAGGTAAAAATACAAAACCTCTGCTTAAGATAATATTTAGGTTAAAAACAAATAGACGTATTCGGGAAAGGCATTGCAACAGACGTGCTCCCACAACAAATTCTTCAGTGCAAAGCATGAATTAAGTGTTACGAGACTTAAGGCATGCCTTCTACGACACGGAGGACATGAAAGTTATAAGATGGTGGAGGCGCAATCAAGAAACGAAGTTAAAACTCGGTGTTAGTGGTCAATGATACATGTATGTTACTGGACAATAAGCAAATGTGTAAAATATCCATCACCTGGCATCAATAATAACGGAATTTAATTGTGGGTGTTACTGTGAAAATGCTTAAAAGCATAGCTTTCAATTCTAGTTGAAAACAATATCATTTACACTTAGCATTTAAAGAATGATATGTTCTTTAGTTAGGGTAATCTAGATGGGCTAATTATACGACTATATACCTATAATTGGTATTACTGGAAGTCACATGTCTTGCACTATATTGGTTCTTGTTTTCTTGGGCATTTTGTACCTAATAAACTCTTCAGAAATCTCATTATTATGTCTATATAATTTTACAGAGATGTTCCCACCAGGATGTAATTTCAGTTTAATTTTAAGGTGTGTGCAATTAAATATGTATTACACTACGACAATCCCTGCTCCGGAAATAAGGTTACTTTCTTATCTGCGAAATCTTATTGAATAAGCTCTATTCTAATGAAATCTTAGAACTAAGCTATTATTTCAGAGTTATGTTCATGTAAAAATATATGATTAATGGAGCATTAAGTAGCTAATTATATTTAAAAATTCAGTGAAACATTATGTTTGTCAATGAGCAAAGTCCTCCTATATTTTTTATATGTATTTCCAATCTATTCCACCGCTGATTAGAAAGTATAGCCTACACGATTTGGAGGAAAATGAGATCAATTAATCACAATGGAATAGTATTATGTTACATTTGCTTTTAGGGGAAAGTTGAAATAGTTTGTGATGAAATAATTATGAATAAAGCGCGTTGATAAGCTCGGCATTAACACATATGGAATGAATAATTCACATAAGAAAAGAAAATTAATACCACAAAGTTATAATAATCAAAATATATAAGAGCGATCTATATCCATTTATACGTAATGATAATTTACAGAGCAGGTTGTATATTGTTACATTTACGTAAGTAGAAAATTAATTGCGACTTATGTTATCTACATATTTACTAAAGTAAATATTTATTTGCGAAAAGTAATGGAAACAGATATAGTAAAACTGCAATGAGACCGAAATCAAAATTAAAGAATCACGAAGGAAATGCATGTATATAGACACTCCCTGGCATGCATAATGTATAAGTAAAACAGGTAAATAAATATATCCCTTAGCTCCAAAATGTTCGAATATTTAAAAATTAGAAATGGAAAGAGAATATTAGGAAACCGAATAATATTCTTTACTGTAGAGTGGATCTCTAAAATCCTGGGAAACTCAAAAGAGAATATTATTTGTCCTAATGACGAAATGCCTAGTTTTGGTTGACCTTTTAGTAGAAGTGATGGTGATTGAGTTGTTCCATCACCATGTCTCTGTAATGGTTCTTGTCCATGATAACTAACGTTCCAGCTTTGTCAGCTGAAAATTTAACGAACTGTTTTTCGTAAGAATTTTAATACTTCCAAGTGATTTTTAGATATGCTGTGTGTATTTTTCCTCAGAGTCATATCAGATTCAGTTGATTGTCGTAGGCAGCTAATATATTCTTCTAAATGTTTCTCTCTATTTAAGTGACGTCTGAATCCTGCTCTCTTTTTAACCAGTGATTCGTCTGCGTTAGTTGGATTAAAGTCAAATTTATCCCCTCAAAAACTAAAAATAATCTTTATTCATTTTTTCAACTACACCCCCCCCCGCTCACACACGCACACGCACACACACACACACAAACACACACACACACACACACACACACACATACACACACACACACATATATATATATATATATATATATATATATATATATATATATATATATATATATATATATGTTCCTAGTCTACCATCTTGAACAGAAAGGAATAAGAGAAAATACACAGAGAAACAAATATGTGTAGATTTAGCGGTAAAGCATGGCATATGATTAGCAAAAACGTTTGAAAGAAGAGGTGAAAACAATGGGAGATAATAAATGGCTATCGATCCCAAATGAGGGTGTACGTGCATGTGTGTGTATTTGAGAATGGTGTGTATGAATCTTTAAATGCTTCTATGAATACGGGCTAGTGACTCTCACGTGTTTTAGTGCGTGTGTGTGTGTGTGTGTGTGTGTGTGTGTGTGTGTGTGCGTGCGTGTTTGCGTATGTGTGTGTGTGTGTGTGTGTATGTGTGAGTGTATGCGTCTGCAACATGTTGCTGCTCATATAGTGGTATGTTTGGTGACGCTATCAAAAGTTGTGTGTAGGTGTGTGGATGATGGTGTGTGATGTGCCTGCTGGGAAGTGGTTAGTGCTAATATATACACACGTATTCGTTAAGAAACTGAAAATATGTTGTGCATACATTGTAATGCAAACAATAATGCTTTCAGAGTTTGATTTCCTGTAATTTATAGTAAAGACTTATATTAATAGTTCTAGGTACATTTAAGAATCTTACGTCATCAGGATAAGAAGCCTTTCAAAGATCGTGATGGATTCAATATTTTTTTAGTGTATGCCAGGCAGTGTTCTTAGAGTATTCACAACATCATAGTATACAGCCTTGTGAGCTAATCATAGCCTTTATTGCAGATCGCCTGAAATCACGGCTAGAATGAATATTGGTAGTGTTATACTTTGCATTTATGTCACTCGACAAAATACGCATGATTTCTTGTTCCGCAATGATTTTTCTGAAATCGTACCAGCGACACGAATTCTTACACTCATTATACATAAGAATATTTTCTTTATAGTCTTATGCGAATCGTTCTAGGCTTTCTGCATTGACCTCTTTCGCCATTGCACAATACATCGGATTCATTTCACTCTTCGCACACATTCGTTAACATTGTTTTTATTAGAAATTCTAAAATCAAATATATCCTTTTTATGTCTGAGATTATGAAACTCAGTTATATTTTAGCCAGTTATTTTCTAATGTATATTTTAGATAATTTTTTCGAATCAGAATTAATGACCGTTGTGAATCCTTTATTTTCTTTGTTTTCTCTTTCTTCATAGCAATTATGATATAGCGCATTCTTCCTGATGTGTGCTCAGGCTTAACGAACTGCAATATATCTTGATGTGTAGGCTAAATTAGGGTTGTACAGAAGGAAATTGTCGATAAATATATATTACAGTTTGTTAACATTTTTGATTCAGGAACTGCCGAAATATTATCGATTAAAAAATCATTTACAATGTTCAACGTGACCAAAGATGTTACGTTGTTTCTTCCAATATTCTCTAGTTTTTGGGGGAAAAAAGCAAATTTAGCACAACTAAAAAAATAAAATTGTCATTATCATGTTTAATTCAAGGAATATATGAGAAACTATTCTCAGTTCTTTGTCGATACGTGATTTATTCTAGTTTACTCTTATACGCACACACAACATTGCAAGAAATGGGACCTGATTTCTATATTTCGAAATCATACTTCGATTCGGAGCTTCTTCAGTTTCTCAGAAAGGAGATTTTCGTGCAATAACAATCAAATGTAAGTCAGATACATCCGTCAATGAACATTCGTTGCGGAAGGCCAATACCTGGGCACGTTCTATGACATTCGATGCAGATATTGCATGAAGGCTAAGCCTGTTCCTTCGTGTAATATGTATATACCTCAGACTAAAATTCAGATCCGTCATCGCAATGTACACAGCCATATTCCAACTTTAGATTTCTATTAAGAACTCGTACTTTCTCCTAAAGTATTTGTTCCTAAAATCATGAATATTAAATTCGTTGCAGTTCAAATTAATTTATTAGGACACTGCTTAAATACAAATGGTTGGAATGATTACCTACAGACAAGACCTGCAAAAATTGTAAATGTTGTCTTAGGCAGAACTATTTGAAGTTGACGCTTTGATGCGTTCAATCTTACGAAGTCATTGTTAAGTAGTTTCGAAACATATTTCAGGTGTTTAAAAATATATCATGAGCGCATGCATAATTTGCAGCATAGATATTGATTTATGGTTTCCTCGTGAACGCTAACACAAAGGTGAATAACTTGGAATTTCGTGGATGTCATTTTGAGAAGATGATGGCCATCGAAACACTTACATGTAGAGCAAAGTATCATCAAATCACTTAGCTGTGATAGCAAACATTCGAACGTTTCAATAAAGAAATCTTTGGGAAGATCCGTAATCATTCTCAAAATAATGATGTAATTCTCATACATATCACTCTGGCCAAGCTGTGGTTGTTACATAATTAATATATTCGGGACGTCGATAAGGCGGTGAGCTGCTAGCATCGTTAACAAGCCAAAAAAACGCTTAGCGCCATCTTGTCCCTCTTTTTGTTCTGAGTGAAAATTTCGCCGAGATCTATCTAGCACCTCATCATTTCAGGATAGATTAAATAAAGACAAGTGAGCCACTGATGTCAATGAAATGGACATGTCGATGTAATCAAGCTATCGACCAAGATTGTAGGTCCTCTGACTTTAAAAGAAAGAAAATTGTGGGGGAATTTTCAGAGGTATTTGTTTATCCAAACTTGAAAGAAATATAAGTCTTTTTAACGTGTACAATAAGGATATGTGTTAAATAGATTAACTTATTCTGTAAAATAATTGTCTATGTACCTGCTATATTTTCTCAGAAAGAGTTTTGATGCAACCGCATGCAACATATAAAAGCTATTGAGCAGAGAATGTTCAATACATCAAGATATATGAAAATACGATTTCAGAAATGTATGTGATGATATCCTATTTATTATAATTCTACCCATAACATTTATTTGTGATACACTATGCATGATCCTTGTTGCGTGAATGCATGGATATCTCTTTGGAATCTCCAGTACACGTGATGTAACAACTTCGATTGTAATACACGTTCTACAATACTAACATAATAATATAGAACGAACTAATTCGAAATTCAAGACTTGGCAAACACCTCTATTCTCAACTAATATTCTAAAGTTATGAATGAAAGCATAGTTATACCTGGGGCAAAATGTTATGTATACATAAAAAGAACAGACATGTCTCTATGGCTCTGTGTGTGTGCGGGGGAATATGCGCGAGTGCGTGCGTGATCATGTTTTGAGCGCGGGTGCGTGTGTATGGATGTGTGTGATATTGTTGCTGCGAGAGTGTGCGTGCTTGTTTCTGTCTGTGCGTATATATACGTACGCGTGTGTATGTGGGTGTACATGCACGTAGATAAAATCGCCGTGAAGCAAATATGCTGCTCGGTAGATTTCAACTCACCTACATGTTTTATATCTCAGTGACGTAAATTGGAACGGGGCAAAATTATCATGACACACCGTGTCGTACACACACACATTTACACACTCCAACACGCGCACACATACACACACCTATTTCGTTTTAAAGGTTTGGTAACTACACTGAAATTTGTTGAAACGTTTCACATTCGAATCCAAAGAAGATTCAAAAAATAATTTATGTTACCTCGTTCTTAATAACAAAGAAATATTTGTGAAATGTCAAGAAACATTACAGTTTTGTGACTAGGTATTATTTGTTAAAATAGTCATGGACATATAGCATGTGTACCATTATTTAAATTAAATCAGTTTCCTGACTGATACTCGATATGATTTCTGATAAATATATGCCTGCATTCATGCCACTTTATATTATTCTCAGTAAGTTCATTTTTCCTGCAATATGTAAGTAGTACTTATAGATAATTAACACCGTAGCACCAAAATAGAGAAACGCAAAAACTGACGCCTACAATATATGAAATTGAATAACTGCGCATATCAGCAGGCCCCCAAAAAATGACCACTGACAGAAACGAAAAAAATAACAACGATGTATTTAATAAGAATCAACATGCGGGATAAAAAAACATTGTCAGTGATACTTTGTACGATAGAATTCAACTTTTTTCATTATATGTAGTTCATAAAGGAATTATGAATAGGAAATCCATTTCCGCTTTTACAGATGTATATAAACGGCTGTGAGAGACAACTCACTCATTTCATCCACGTATGAACTATTTCATAGAATTTGTGAAGG
>NC_142946.1:18057201-18059701 GCF_046866305.1 Octopus bimaculoides | reverse complement strand
CAATGAATAAGTCTTGGGGTCGATTTGCTCGGACTAAAGGAGCTGCTCCAACATGGCCGCAGTCAAATGACTGAAACAAGTAAAAGGGTAAAAAGAGTAAAGAGTATAAGCAATTTACATTGATGTTGCTTGTCAGTACTATACTCCCAGTAAATGGTTACATTACACTTTCACTTATATATTCCGAAGTGATCATTATTGAAGTTACACTTTCACTAATACATTACGAAGTGGTCATTATTGAAAGTAACATACTTTGCACATCACAACTTAACCGTATATCGTGCTCAGCGCGTTTACTTTTGAGCTTTCTGATCCGTGAGATCTCATACCGTAGGAGATATTTACAGTTTTCGTCGTTTAATGTGCGAATTTCTGTTACGATAAATTATAATAGTAATGTATCAATAATAGCAATGTATTCTAAATTTTTATTATTTTGTTAAAGGGAGGTTTACTCAAAGCAATTTAAAGAGAGGTTCATTTAAGCGACTTAAAACTGACATTATTTACAAAAAAAATATTCAATGATAAATAAATCATGAACACGTAATTAACTCACGGATCAGAAAGTTTAAATGCAGACACAATGGGGACGATGTATGCTTAACCCATGGGCGAAACACAAATAAACTATTAAGATGAGCAAATCATGTTGATTATGTGCGAAAGTATAATGTAAATATTTACTGGGTGTAGAGTACTGACGAACAACATGGATGTAAATTGTTTAAATTTCAGAAAAGTAATACAATTATAAGCACGTATCTCTTTATGTTCAATTATACAGTTAATAAAATTCTCAGCAAATATCTGTTTTTGACTTAATCGTTAATATGATGCACTCACGATCTCTGGATCATGATTTCAGTTCCTAGACGGGATGGTGTACTCTGTTTTCGAACATAGCACTTCACCTCATGTAGCTTTGCGATCACCACGGCACCTGACGCGTGGTACACTGTGAAGTTGATAAGACAACCGTTATTTGACGGAGAAAGTGAGTTAATGTGCGGCACGTTCTTTTGATTGCAATAAACAAATCATTTGCGCATGTCGTATTCGGTTAAAGGTGAAGGCTCATACGTCACCTTCGACAGGGGATCCTGTGTTATATATATATATATATATATATATATATATATATATATATATGTTTGTGGGTGTGTGCATATATATACGTGTGTATATGTATATGTATGTATACATACCTAGAGAGAGATGGTAGAGTGGGTGCAGACAGAAAAACAGAATTTTTCGTGGAAGATTACATTATGCAGTAAGCTGTCAATTTAAATGGCTTCCGTCATTGGCTAAAGAAGATATATATTTGCGCACGTATCTAGGAGACCTGGGTGGTTCCAGAAAACTATGTTCGCAAATTATGTTTTTGAAGATAGATATATCTTCCATTAATAAGAATATAACATTTTCCTTTCTCTCTTCAAACTACTTCACAGTCAAACTAGTTTTATTACTCAGCTAATTTGCAATTTATTGTGAAACACCATGTGATTTCTTTTCTAGCTCATTCTCGGCAAAATCCAAAGAATATGACTATATTGATTTTAGAGGAAAAAGATCTAAAAGAAGTCAGCTCTTTCACCTCTTTAGGATTTAATGTGACAAACGAGGCTAAGGTGGATAAAGAAGCCCACACACGTAAATAAAATGCATGTTCAAATTTGGTGAACTGTAACAGAGACTTACATCTCTATTCAGATAGAACTTGAAATCTATAAAAAAAAATCATCGTCAAGTTCTCTTGTACGTGGCAAAGCCTTCGACTCCCGACTGGAAAATATTAATGAATTAAATATTTTTCATATAATGCGCCTGAGTCAAATAAACGAAATAAAATCGAATGATAGATTTAGCGACAATAGTATTTTGTTCGTATGTATTTTCTCTAGCGCACAAACTTCATTAATAAAGACTCAGCTAAAGTGGTGTGGTTACGTTTTGCGAATGGATTATGAGAAAATTTCAAAGCAAGTCGTTTATGGGCAACTAAAACTTCACGACGGTAAGTTGGTTGACAAATTCTACTGTATAAATATAAATTTAGATAAAATTTAAAACGCCTCACCATAAAGCAAATGTAATGATGGGACCAGTATAGCAAAAATAAGAAAGAGAAAATGAAATGAAAGACAAGACATTGCCATATATAGCTAGAAAATCTGATACTCAAAGAATCCATTACAATAACCAGTAGCATGAAATCAGAAAGTCAAATATCATTGTCCCAGTTGTGTATGTGTGTGTGTGTGTGTGTGTGTGTGTGTGTGTGTGTATGTGTGTGTGTGTGTGTGTGCGTGTGCATATGTGTGTGTGCCTGTATATCTGAAAGGAGTGTCAATGGGAAAGAGAAGGGAAGGTGAGAGAAGAAAGAAGAAAATTGTGTTTGCAGCTGCCCAGATTATTCTGCACCTTTTAAAATGGCCAACTAGAATTGAACCCAATTCGCTTGGTTCTCATATTTCTCTCCTACCATTTT
>NC_142946.1:18047201-18054701 GCF_046866305.1 Octopus bimaculoides | reverse complement strand
TTCTTTCCAACCTCGCTTAATGGCGTAGAAATTCATTGCTCTCAAATGAAAATTTAATCCTAGTTTGTATAAAACTTAACTTATACAACTTTAACGTTTTCGTATACCATCGCTTCAGGGTGGATTAATGTTCTCTACACACTATTTCTAGACGCTTCTTTTCATTAAACCATTCAAAAAATAGTTTACAAGTGTAACCGAAGAATATAAATACAATATCCAGCAATCTCCATATTTACTTTTAGCAAACGTTGATATACAGAACATACTCTTGAAATACTAGTTCTTATATAACTGCATTTGTATGACCATAAGAATTCAATAAATATCTTGCTGATTTGCTTCCGTATATAGCATTTCATTGTAATGAAATATTCATTTAAGTAAGATAAGAAATACATTCCTTTCTTAAAGTGAGATCTGTTGTAATTATTCAAATGTAGTGCCTTCTTTTTCTTTCTTTCTTTCTTTCTTTCTTTCTTTCTTTCTTCTCATCTATCAATCTATCTATGTTTATATGTGTGTGCATGCGTAGGTACATGAGTGTGTGTGCACGTGTGCCACTAAATGTGTGAGGAGTATACGTATTTGTATGACTGCATTTATGTAAGTATGTATATGTTTGCATATACGTACATATATTAATCTTTACCATTGTCTTCCACTTGACACACAATTTTACAAATGACACTTTCCTTCACCTCTGCATTACACATCGAGCTAAAAACGGAAAATAATTTGTAAATTATTTGGCAATTTCAATGTGCATCCATACTAATACACATATGCATGCATATAGGCATGTATCGATGTATATGTGTTTTGTATCTGCATATCTGTATGTTTATATACACATGTACATATCCACATATATAAATTTATGTATAATGTGAGGCTATTAAATATTATCTATTCTAAATATGCATTGACAGCACAATATATAGAATTGAAATATTACAGTATTTATTCTGAATACATGATTTCTAAAGAACATTATAATAACATGGCATTTTTTAATTTTATTGTTGCCTGTGCATTGTCCGGCATTTAAGGCCACTATGGATAGCAGTATTTTAAAAAGCCAAAGAAGAAAATAAAGACGCATTTTTTTTTTCTTAATCGATATTCCGATGCTCTACATTTACATTTCGTCTATTTCATTCCGGCGATTTACAATCTAATTCAATATAAGGAATATTTGGAAGAATATTTGCATGCCTCTTAGTCTTCGCAATTTTATGCAGGATTAGGATAAATTCGTAGATGAATAATTAGTAGATGAATTGAGATGAATGTATAGGTGCAAAATTCAACGAAAAAATATGTCGTTGCAATTAGTAAAAACTGTTAGAGATCATAGAAAAGCTAATTTATTGTTTTCTCTCCTATTTATGGAAAGATCTTATATTTTCGAGGCAGCTCATTTTTTTATTGAGCTTTTATTCTCTATCTGAATTTCAATTGTCCATTTCGTCCTTTTAAAATCATGTTTAGTTTAAACAAGAATATGTAATTATTGTTTCTATTAGATTGCGTGACAATATACATGCACCTAAAATGAGAACTGTAGATATCAAACATGTTTCAAGTGTATTATATATTTAAAAATTCAAATAAGACGTTGATAACTTTCTTGTGAAAAATCTTTGTTAGATTTAATATATTTTATATATACTTTTATATATATATATATTTCATATAATAAATCTGGTATTTGCAAATTGTATTACCTTGTGTATACTGTACATGACTTATATGCATTATATATATTTAATATATTATCAGATAATAAATAAGTATCTATTCCTAAAGATGCCCGATGGGAAACGTTGCAGATATTGCTGCTTACGTATTTATCAGTTGTCACAAATTACTTTAGATATGTCGATTTTATAATAATGGATTATTAATATTACATTTTCATGATAATGTTATGCTAAAATGTAACTTAATATTATTATACAATTGGCTCTTCTGTTCCGTATTTTTCAGAAACACTTCTCCGACTCTCGCTATTTGAGATACCCATTATGTATGAAAATATATAATATTTACATTATATGGTATTGTTCATCGGGCTACATTTAATGACGGATCGAATTGAATATCACATCAGCGTATTTAATGTACTCATAAATATTTTAATAACACTACAGCAGATTTTTTTGTTATATGAAAATCAGCATTTTAAGCAAATATTTTGAAACAATGGATACAGTGTAAAAAAATATGTTTAGTTGTAATAATGCGCTTATTACTCATCATTAGCAACGATTCATCAGAATGATCAACAAGTTTTCGATTGAAAATGTGTACAGGGATTTATGTGGATGCATTATACTTTAAATACAAGGAAACATAAACATAAATAACTATCGGTAATATTGGGAAAAATAAGGAAGATATGAATGTTGGTTACAGAGTTGTACATTAAACCTCTTTTAGTCCTGTTTACGCAGATATATCACTTATGACACTATATCTAATGCCATTATGCATACTGAATCTAGAGTGATATTCACTAATCTGCTGACATTCCAAGAAACAGGAGTATGATACCACAAAGACACTACCGCATATACTGGCAATTCAGTCAGCAATGTAGAGTCTTTATATTTGCCATGTGCTAAGTTTAGAATATATTAAACGTATTCATGCAGCATATCTTCCATGTGAATATGTAAAAAGTTGTCATATATCTCATCTGGGAAAATGTTGCTACATTTAATATTTCCTTGAACACAATAAATATATAAGGAAGAGATATTACATTCAGTATTGCTTTCATAGATTGTGAAACAGAGTATGCAATCGAAATTCTGGTATACTAAAATGAAAGGCGTATGTATTTAATGTACCTATGTATGAATCTAACAAACTCTCTGTCTCCGAAATTGTCTATATATGCATCCCGTGCATATATATATGTATACACATATATGCATGTATTTCTTTCTCTTTATAGATACCTGTATATATATGTATATATATATATATATATATATATATATATATATATATATATATATATATATATATATATATATATATATATATATATATATATATATATATACACATATATGCATGTATTTCTTTCTCTTTATAGATACCTGTATATATGTATATATATATATATATATATATATATATATATATATATATATATATATATATATATATATATATATATATATATATATATATATACATATATATATATATATATATATATATATATATATACACACATATATATATATATATATATACATATATATATATATATATATATATATATATATATATATATATATATAAATATATATATATATATATATAAATATATATATATATATATATATATATATATATATATATATATATATATATATATATATATATATATATATATATATATATATATATATATACAAGAATAAGGGCAGGGATTCGTCAATTAATAATAGAATTAATAATTAACAATTTTGCCAAGTAGTTCAGTATGAAAACACCTTTATCGGTAAAACCATTTATCATCATAAATATACAGGGATTTGCATTGAGTTGCTTCTCCAAATGCAAATCCCTGTATATTTATGATATATACATATATATATATATATATATATATATATATATATATATATATATATATATATATATATATATACATCAGGGGAAGAGGGAAACAGACAGTGAGTGAGAGAAACATGTGAGAACCTGAAGGATGGATAAAAATAAAACACACACACTCACGCATATATATTAATACATAGATACATATAAATACATACATACATATATGTATTTATATGTATATATGGAGAGACAGACAGGCATACAGACAGACAAACAGACATACAGACAGGCAGACAGATAGATAGATAGATAGATAGATAGATAGATAGATAGATAGATACAGATATAGACATATATTTATATATATATATATACATATATATATATATATATATATATATATATATATATATATATATATATATATATATATATATATATATATATATATATATTTTTATAACTGGGAATATGAATATGTGTGACCACGAAATTCTATGAGATATTTTGTGCGCGCGTACTGAGTGTCTGTGTGTTTCGTTATTTACTTTTCCTGCACTTAATTGTCCATGAGTGCAAGCAGAGAAGTCTCAACCGGAATTAGATCATCTTACGTAAGTTTGAAAAGTTCCGAGTTACTAATCTCTATATGTATATGTCTTGCTAATTAATTCTATTAAGTTATGTGCAATGTTTTCATTATACTTGTAGAGTGAAATTTGAATAAGTGTTTTATTTAAATGTTGATTTATATACATCGAAAATACAATGCTCACACTATTTCCTTGTTTCTCTCTATATGTCAATTGATTTACTTTTATCATTTTTTTACCACCTTGCGTGTGAGTGCCGCCAGCTGGCAGAACCAGCAGCTTGTAAAATGCGTATCCGTATTTCGTCTGCCTTTACGTTCTGAATGAAATTCCCGCTGAGCGACTTTGCATTCATCTTTCCGAGGAAGATGATGCAAGTGCTAGGTGAGCTCTTGGGTCAATTTTATCGATTTACCCCGAACCCGAGATTGCTGTCCTTATTCCGAAATGTGAAGCTAGTGTGAATATATAAGTCTTCTGCGTGTGTGGGCGCGATTTTGTATGTACGTGTGCACTAACTCAACACTCTTTTTTTGTATTATGACACAACGTTTAGAAGAGAATAATATCAACAGACACTCTGATTCCATTGCTATACTGAGTATAAAAGCTTTTACATAACAATTCGGTAATTTACTTGCATTGCTATATATCTCGATAGTTAAATTTTCAAACAATAAATATAGCCACATTGTTTACTTCATCATTTCATTGTGAAACCGACCTTCATTTTGTACTTTTATCCCATGTAGAAAAACCCGCTACGTCTGCATAGAGACACACACTCATACACAAACACACACACACACACACACATACACACACACACACACACACACACACACACACACACACATATACATACATACATGCATACATGCATACATACATACATACAAACATACATACATACATACATACATACATACATAAGCCTGGATGTATTACCAGCAAAAAATACAATATCACAGGAGGATATTCCAAGGAGACAACGTCTCTGTGATGCTGTTCATACTGTCGGTGAACCCATTATCATATATGCTGAAGACATCTGGAGGGTATCTAATTGGAACGCAGGCAAACAGAAACACCAAAATTACGCACTGCTTCTTTGTCGATGATTTGAAATTGTATGCCAAGAACATGGATGATATGAAAAAAAAGCGTCGACCTGGTCACAACATTTTCTGGTGATGTAGGACTAGAGTTTGGCCAAGATAAATGTTCCTATATGGTTGTGGAACGAGGAAAGGCTAAAAACCACCCTAACAACATCTCCATCAATGGCCTATCTGTTTCTCCAATATCTGATAAGGAATTCTACAGATACATGGGAGCAGATGAAAACATATGATACGAAGGTACCTGTAACAAGGAACGTGTTACTAAAGAATACAGAAATCGGGTTATGAAAATATGGACCTCGGAACTCTCTGCGTTCAATAAAGCAATAGCCCACAATGTGTTTGCAGTACCAGTACTCGTACCGACATTCGGGATACTTGACTGGACGATCGATGAAATCCGAGCCCTTGATGTGAAGACCCGGAAAATACTAACGAGCACGAACAACTTTCACATCAATAGCGATGTGGACCGCCTATACCTAAAAGGAAATAAAGGAGGGAGGGGCCTAACATCAATTCAGACTGCCTTTGAATGCCGTGTCATATCTCTTCGACATCATCTCATAACCAACAAGTGTCGAAGTGCACCCATTGATGAAGTCTGCAGACATGAGGTAAATACCATCATGAGATTGGGAAGGCAACTACTTGACAAACATTCCTTATTCGACAACCCTGAACTCTTACCCAAAGAAATTGCAAGACTCTACCGTAACATAACATCAGAGGAGAGGATGAATGCATTCCAGCAGAAGACCATGCATGGATACGTTAACAGAAAGCTCCAGGGTGATAACAACATTGACAACCAGAGCAGTCTATCGTGAACAAACAATCGGGTCACCAACTCTCACTTTGAAGGGTATGCCTTTGCTATTCAAGAACAAGAAATAGCAACCAAAGTCCTTATAAACAAACGGGACAGAGAGGCGGGCAAAGCGCCACAATGTAATAATCGATGCAGACTCTGTGGAATCAGTATCGAAGATATCACCCACATCATTAGCAGCTGTCCAAAAATGTCATCACGGTATTACCTACTTATGAGACATGATATTGTGGCCAAGACACTGTACAATGAAATCCGCCGACAGGATAACTCCGGGGCTAAGGAGATGAAAACCCATAATGAGGTAGAGGCCATTACCACTTACAATATGAAAGAGTATTGGTGGAATGTCCCAATAAAAACCTCAATAAAGTGCTGACATAATAGACCGGATATAGTAATCTGGGACAGAGAAGAGAAAGTGTGTACGGTAGTAGAAATCAGCTGTCCTGCGGATGTCAACATCCCACTAAAGATTAGAGAAAAAGAGAACAACTACGCCGAGCTACTGAGAAATTTACAGATACTCCACCTAGACTACAAGTTCAGATTCATACCCGTGATTGTTGGGGCATTGGGATATGTAACGAACTGCCTCAACAAAAACCTGGAAAAATTAGGGTTCTCAAAACCTGAAAGAAAAAGGCTGATTAGAAGACTACAGATTGAAGCCATCAATGGAACTGTAAAGATATGTAAAACTTTCCAAAAATGTAGCACATAAATACATATGGATGCATCTAGACATGAAAATATATACATAAAAACGCATCCATAAAACAAACATACAAATCTGCGCATACACTAACACCAAATACTGAACATACACACACACACATATGCACAAATACCTAGATGATGTTAATAAAAGTTCCAATGAAGGAGCCTTGAATCTATGTTAGAGTCCGACTCTTTCTCTATGGACAAGGAATACAGAAATGAAACTGATTGATAACATACATGCATACATTACATAATATGCCATAATATAACACAGCTATAAATAACGTATTATATACATTTATTGGGGGTTAAAATTATTTCGGTTAAGTATTTTGCGGAATTTAGTTCCGGAGGTCAATTTCAGTGATTGATCTATGGAAGCAAATCACTCCAAATGTTTATCCCATTCAATTGCTAGTCCTCAGTAAATGTATATCATCCACTGCCTATGTGCATTTTGCTATATCACTATGTAGCGACATACCGATTTATCTTGGTAAATGGACAACAGCTTTACAAATTTGACTGCTGATAATCTTTGGATTCGACTTACCTGGATTCCAACATTAAGTTCAGAACATTTTTGTTAGCTTCATAGGTATAGCTTTCAAACATTTTTCACCTGTATTACTAATCCCTTTTTAAT
>NC_142946.1:18014701-18039701 GCF_046866305.1 Octopus bimaculoides | reverse complement strand
TCATATTTGCATGAACCATACGTATATCGGATACATGCATAATTAATAGAATTTATAACAGAATGCTTTATGCATAATTTTTAATGAATTGTTCTTCTTCAAAAAGAAGTATCCATTATTTATTCATTCATAATCTGGAAGATACTCTAACAACATGGACATTACTATGTAAGATATTAGAACCAGATCTGAAATCGCCTGACATCAGTGAATAATATTTCTCATGGTAAACGATCTTTATATAGAGAATTAATGCATACAAACCTAAGTATAAATATAAATGCACACACACATATTTCCGAATGTGAATACACACATGTTTCAGAGTACGTATCATGATTTATGAATATTTCGAGTGTTGAATATTTTTTAAATGGCTATATCGGAATGATTTTACTTTCGTAAAATATATTTAGTCAAATGATATTGCTATTAATAAATCTACAGAAGATTTCATTCTAGCCGTCTTTTAATGATCGTGAAAAAATTTAGGAACTTGTTATTAAACTATGTTTCTGTGATTTATCTGTTAATATTCTATAAATGTGCCATAATATGAGTCGGTTAACTTAGTGGAATTTTTTCCCTCTTTACGTTCATAGTTCAAATTCCTGCAAGGTCGACATTGGATTCTACCCTTCTTCATCGATAAAGAAAGCACCATTTGAGCACTGAAGCTGATGCAATTAACTTACCTCATCTTTTGATATTACTGGCCTCGTGCCAAATTTGAAATCAATATTTCATAATTGTGTACGGAGTTCAGTGCAACATTCTAAAATTCATATATATAAATTAACGAGAAAGTACTGCATATAAAAATACGTATTTGCATGCATTGAAGAAAATGCATGTGTATGGCATATGGCGAAAAGATTAAATGTAACAAGGCAACGAGCTTTTACACAAGACAAGTCTATTATGAGACTCCAAAAATAAGTACATTATTTACATTCGACGGATATTTGTCCTCATCTTGTTTGTTGTTAACACAACGTTTTGGCTGATATACCCTCCAGCCTTCTTCAGATGTCTTCGGGAAATTTCAAACCTGGGTTCTAATTCGTATATTATTCAATGTCATGAATATTGTTATTATTATTATTATTATTATTGGTTTCGGTCCGGTCTTCCGCGGGTGGATAGCTGCTTTATACAGCGGCATCTGCTCGGTCATACGGGTGAACGGCCATCTATCGGAACCGTTCAACATCTCGCGTTCGGTTCGCCAAGGGTGTCCTCTCTCCTCCCTTCTGTATGTATTGACTCTCGAGCCATTACTGTGGAAGTTGGAGGCTTTGAGGGGCGTCCCGCGTGATCTGGGATGTGGGAGAAGCGTGTCTGCCTATGCCGACGACGTCACCGTGATGGTGTCGAGCCACAGGCATATCGACCTAATTGGCGAGACACAAAACGAGTATGAAGCGGTGACAGGTGCGAAAATTAACGCGGAAAAGTCAATGGGTTTGCAACTAGGCACCTGGAGGGGCAAGTCCATGCCGTCCAACAGCGTCGTAGGGCGCTGGACAGACGGACCCGTTAAACTGCTCGGGGTCTGGTTCGGTCCGGACCTCTAGTTGGAGAAAAACTGGGAAGAGGTGACGAACAGGGTGGCCAACCTCACCCAGAAATGGGCTGAGAGGAAGCTCTCCTTGAAAGGTCGAGCGGAGGTGGTGAATGCGTACATCGCATCCGTCATCTATTACCGTTTGACCGTCGTCCCTTGTCCCGACCGCTGGTTAACCAAGATAGTACGCTTGCTCTTCAACTTTTGTGGAAGGGTCAGGTACCACTGGTCAGGCGCTCCATCTCCTGTCAACAGCCGCTGAATGGACGCCTTGGCATGCCGTGGTTGCTGATGCGCAAACATGCGCTCAGGCTACGCCATCTCAAGCGTTTCGTGGACGGTGAACAGGTGTGGTCGCCTTTCGTCAGACGCGATTTTCCGCAGCTCGTTTCTTTAACAGAGCTGCAATCCTGGATCAAACGTAGACCGAGAAAGGGCGCTTGGCACCTCGAGTGCCGCCAAGCTCTCACCGCCCTCATTCAGGCGGGCAGTGCGATCGGTAGTAGCTCCACTCTAACGTTCTATAGAGGGTTAGTGGGAGAAAAGTGCGACGACGTTCTCGGGGAAACTCTAGGCGTCGAGGATGATCAGCTAAGCAGTCTGTTCAGGAGAACCTTCGGGTCGGGGAACATGGATACTTTCCAAAGGTTCCTCGCCTGGCAGTGCTACCGAGGTGCGCTACCTGTTCGAGATAAACTCTACCGACATGGAAGTGCCGTCAACCGGGCCTGCCCGAGGTGCGCTCAGGACGACGAAACCGTTCTGCACGCACTCGTCCAGTGCCCGAGCTTTGCTGACCTGTGGGTCTATATCGAACAGCTACTGTCACGTGTAGGACGGATCCGGCTATCAGCCGGATCCATCGTAAGAATTGACCCGCCGACCTCCTTTAACCAGGAGGGCAAGGCAATTTTCCTCTGCCTAGTGGCTGTAGCGAAAGAGGTGATATGGTGAACCCGTTTGAAAGGCTAAAGACAGACACTTTCTTCTTTGGCCAAGGCCTCATCCAACTTTTTCAAGTTCCACTTGAAAATGAAGATGAGAGTACAGAGGGAAGTACTGTCTCATAGCAAATTCGTTGAAAGATGGGTGACTGTTGGAAGAATGGCCAGTATAAACGGACCAATTCTGAGAATACACCTGTAGAAAAAAACGGTAATGTAAAAGGAGAAAGGGTTCTATATCCCTTTATTATTTTTTCTGACCAGGCTCCCGTGGTTTTATGGGTTTTTCCACGTGTAACCTTTCCTTTTTCGAAGCGCCTCCCCCTTTGGGAGTTCGACTTATTTATTTATCTATTTATTTATTATATCTATTCTCCGTTTTCTTCCTCTGTTTAGACGAACGTTCCTACCTTTTCGGACAAAACCTTTTGTAACATTCGTCCTGTCTTTGTCCTTATATGTTTTTAATTGATATTAGCCCTTGTGGCCAATAAAACGAATTAATTATTATTATTAATATTCAGGTCACTGCTCAGAATCGGACTCGGAATCTTGGGGTTAGTAGCTCGCGCTCTAAACCACTACGCCGTATGCCTGTGAGCAATTATGGAGTGAATTTTAGGGCTTATTCGTATACTGTCCACTCCAATTATGAAGAAGAGAGAGGATGAGGACAATAAACTGTCGACAGGCTGTATACCGTATGTGAAAGTCCTCTCTAAAAAGATACAAAAGATATGCGGCTCATATGACATCAGAACAGTATTTAAGAGTAATACAACATGCATCACATGCAGCTGTGGTAGGTTATACAAAGGCGAAATATGCCCCCCACCCTCAAAATAAGGGTAGGTGAACATCGCGATGCTGTGACACGAAGAAATATTGATAAATCGGTTATAGCTGATCATGTATGGAAAAATGGTGACCACCTCCCCCTGGGGTATGAAGTTAAAATTATAAACAGGGAACACCACTGCAAAATACGAAAACTTAAAGAAGGATCATATATAGCTGGACACAACAACCTCCTAAGCAGATCGAGTGTAGATTTGAGCAGCATATGAAAACCAGCATATGGCCTAGTGGTTAAGAGCCCGAGCTACTAACCCCGAGATTCCGAGATCGATTCCACGCAGTGACCTGAACAACAATAATAATACCTTAGGAATAAGAACCCAAGACACCTGAAGAAGGCTGGACGATATATCAACCGAGACGTTGCGTTAACAGCAAACAAGATGATGACAAATATCCGTCGAATATAAATAATGTACATACTTCCTCATCTCTTAAATATAGAACTGTATTACAAAAATAATCTTAGAAGCGATTCTCTCCTTTGAGTAGCAAACTCTTCCTTTCCCTCTCTCTCTCTCTCTCTCTCTCTCTCTCTCTCTCTCTCTCTCTCTCATTTATGTAATTGTCCCGTTTAGATAGGCATGTGTATATAAAACGCTCGTTGGATTTCAAATATGACATTGTTACTAAAATAACCTGGCGGTTTAACTAACAAGATTAAATCCAGAAATTCCTCCTTTTGCACGCGGGCAAAACATTCGCGGGCTTCAGTATGGTAATTAGTATCCCGGATTATCTGAATTTTTTATAAAAGTGTTATTTGGAATTAATGCAGGCTCAATTCACTCTAAGATAATTATTTCTGAACAATAAACTCAAAAGCGATTCTTTCTCCTTCTTCGGTTCCACGCACATACACACACACACACACACACTCTCTCTCTCTCTCTCTCTCTCTCTCTCTCAGACATACACGCCTTAATTAGCAGTTCCCATATTTCCTAAGTCGAAGCGTAACTAGAACATTCAGTTAAAATACGATATCCGGTCATGCTTAGCTGAAATGACGTTTATGACACACACATATATATATATATGGGGAGGGTTCGTACGTGTGTGTGTGTGAGAGAGAGAGTGTGTGTATTCATTCATAAATGTTCTATTCATATTGGACTGTGGCGAATTTTCCCATGATTATGTTTATTAAAATCTGATAAATTGTGGTATTTTAGCTTACACTTCATCCTTGCACTAGTAACTTATTCCTATATTTTTGAGCATGATTGCACCTAGGTCTACTGGTAAATTGAAATGACAGATACCATAACCGCGAACGCAACAAGTCAGCACCATAGGAAGACGAATGCCATTTCCTTCATCTAATTTACAATTATGGTGCCTTAGACATTGCACACAAGACGTTTACAATTCCACATCCTTAAAAAACACAGCTACATTTATGCCCTTGATTATTTAAAGGGAAACCCAGATTCAGCAGATCATAAAATATTTTAGCCTGTATTATTTCCCGCAACTTGCACTAAAAGAAGAGTGTAAAGAAATTAAAAATTTATTCAAGACAACAAGTGCAATTAACTTTGAAACGAAAGCAAAATTGAAAAGCAACCGCGCAACAAACACATGCAAATTCTATCAAATATTAACTTTGCAGAAGATTGAAAATATTTGATCATGTTTTTTCGGGTGAAGATATCCAGTAACAGTTGAAAAACATAATAAATTTCAAAAAAAAAATTTAATTAAAACAGTGAAACAAATTTAAGCAATTTGATGCCCTTACTGTTTGGTATTCGTAAATTTTACCTCTTTTTATTTGATCCTTTTGACATTATGGAAAAATATAGGAAATTATCCTTTCGGTCGATCGCGTCTGTTTGATAATGTAATACACAACATTATATTTTCGGGCGTTATGTGATCAAAACTAATTTTTAGGTGTTGATTGATTCCCTAAAATACTGAAATATGTGCCTTTTATGTCGATTCCGCCTACAGCCCGGCTTGTTAACGCCAGCCGTGCAACAAACTAAATGCAACCTGGCGTTTCTGAATTCAAATTTGATAAACTTTGATTAAGACAACAAATATTTAAAGGTTCATGAGGTTAATATCTCCCCTAAACGATCTAATCATTTGGCTAAAATAATATGAGGTAGAAGAAATCAATAAACTCTTTCTGATATTGCCATCATTCTTATGATATTAAGAGGGAGAAAAAAATCAAAAATAATTTCAACCGAAGTGAAGGATTCTGCAGTAAATTTCCATAGGCTTTCATTACACTTGCATAAAATTGCTTGAAGTACTTTCCTGAACTGGCTTATTTATTGATTCTGAAGTGAAGCGGTGATATTTCAGAGTTTGCAAGAGACAGTGACGAGCATTATACAGTGTCACGTTGTTGCAATTATCTGATGAGAATGCCGTACGTCAAAATGCTGTATTTTCAGATGAATGAAATAAATACCGCTGCATTAACTTTACGTCAATAAAGGCTTGTTCAAATCCCTAACATATATATTTGTAATATATACGTTCATATCTACAGAGATACGTACATGGAAACATATGTGTGAATGAGTGTGCGTGTATGTATGTGTGTGTTTTATGTGCGTGTGTGTATGCGCGTGTGTGTGTGTGTGTGTATGTGTGTCTGTGTGTGTGTATGTGTGTGTGTGTGTGTGAGTGTGTAAGAAAGAGAGATGCCAGGAATAAATTATTATGTGAAATAATCATTTATTATTTGCCACCTCTCTTATTACCGCTCTATACTCAGCCAACACTTCGTTGTTAAACCTACATATATTGAGTTCTATCATCTCTTTATTGGTCTCTCAATACTTAAGCGATACATATATATGTGTATACGAGCACAACACACACACACACACACACACACGTACGTGTGAGTTCAGTGTGAAAATAATTACTTCATCATTGAGTCCAACGTTAGGTTATAAACAGGTACGGTGTTATATATTTTATTTATTTATTTTGTTTAGTTGTTGCCCCACGGTTGAGTTTCCACTCACCATTTACTGCTATATCTTGTACCGAATCTTCACTTTGCATGGAAGGATTACGTGAACATGTTATGCTCATTCCATAGTTTATTATATCCATTAAGTGCAAAAATTATTTGTATATTGCCTCGATATCTTTGATCTCGAATAATTGTTAAAACTAAAAGTACTATAAACATTCTGTCCTACAGTCAACTATTCTAATACCGAGTTTTTATTGAAAATTCCGTAAGGAAAATATATACTGGAATGCTTTGAGACTGGTAACAGTTTCCCTACTTCTTTTCATTGTTACCATTATTTTGGGGAGTGGGCTTACTGAGTCGCTATAATGTCAGTTGTAAGACGATTCAAACCTTAAAATGAGACATATCAGTATCGGCACTTTTTATATTTTTAACAGACATCGCAGTAGTGTCAATGACATAGCTTCAGTGACACTACCATCACAAGGCAGAAATAATGATACTATTGATATATTACTAAACTATTTCAATTCCTCATGTGGTAATAACTGAATTTTCGTAACAACTTCGTTAAACTTAACAGCGCTTGTTTGGCATATGGTGATTTTGCACTAGGCACCAATTACCTCATCGCCTAAAGAACAAATAAATTCATTTCATCCGTCTCTTGTTATCAACTACAATATCTACCTGGTCACAATGTTTACTGTATATCACACAAGCGAGTAAAAGTTCGTATTCCCAGAGATAACAGCAGTAGCTAAGTGCACTATTAAAAACGGGAGCGTTCTCATAATACACACATGACTGACTACAAACATCTCAAGTCCATACCTTAACAAATTTCAAGGATCACAAAATATTGGAACAACTAATCAACAAATATTCTCAAATGTATGTTCCCCGATACAGTCACACGTACTACACAAAATATCTCAAAATATTGAAGTAGCTTGCGCCCAAACGCTACATCTGTCAAAAATAACAGGTTAGTCATCCCATTTTTGTACCTTTTGTCATGTGAATTATGTGAAACCAAATAATGTTAGGTAAATATACTGTCATAGATCACAGGATATATTGGGATACATAACCATTCTTTTTACAGAAGATAACTTGTAAATTTGTCAATTCCTTAGATTATCAAGGAGCGCATTACCAAATAGAGACATAAAATTTGTTTGGAAATTTGGGGATGAGATTTATTTTCACTTCTGTATTTAAGAGATGTGGAATTATGTACATTATTTACAATATTTACATGTCCTCATCTTTGTTGTTAACACAACGTTTCGGCTGATATATCCCCCAACCCTGGGGGAAATTTCGAACCTGTTTTCTTTTGTATCTGCTTAATATTTCTAGGAAGTCTTGTCATTGTGTGTATGATTTCACCTTGAGAGAAAGTATACTAGTATGACTTCCTCCTTAATTTTTCTTAATATATCCTGAAATTGTATTCAGTTACCGAAATTAGATTATGCTGCTTCTAAAAGATAAATTAGCTACACAAACATAATAGGCTATTTGTTTCAGAAATATTAAGTCGCTTATATAAAATTGTAATCGCCGCCTGTCTAATTTGTCTCTAATCATTCACATGAAAAAACATCATTGTTGATATGTTCTACCTGTGAGAAAATAGTCTAAATCTTCAAATGTTTAACGAAATATTCGGAGACAGGTGGTTTGTCAAAACTAACTGTTGTTTCTTTTAAGTTATGAAAACAGGTATTTTTTTATGTAATTTTTAATGGGGGCATGATGAATACATTGGCGGTTGCTTCCTCTCTAAAACACCCCTCAAAAGTTTACATTCTCAAACTGATTTCTTACGTCACGTGATTGCCATCGATATAGCTTGCACCAGGATCAAACGTAGGTCAACTGGATTGTGTATAGAATGTTTCCACCATAGAAGTATGGATGAACATTAAAACAACTTTATTTTGCATTCTCAGAACATCTCACGTGTATACCAAAGAATTTTATGTCGATGTTCTCTGAAATATACCAAACAACTTTTCGTACAGTATTATTTGCATATAAGTTTGTCGTCAAGTATCCACTGCAGATGACACTGTTCGTTGTATATGTTATAACAATATTATAGAAGTATTATTCTTATGATGGACCGAAACTTCTGGTTTTATAAATAAAGAGTATTTCATTCGCAATATTTGAAGACACATGCGTTATTTCTATCTATTTTGAGAGATTTAAAATATTCAGTTGTATTTTGAATCTGAAACCGGTTGCTCATATACACTCAGACAAGTTAAAATAGAAACCGTATTTACAAGCCTCACCTCAAAGTGTACGTGGATATAATTATACATGTGCACACACACACACACATACACACACACATATATATGAATATATATGTATATATATTATATATATATATATACATACAAGTAAACATATACATGCTTATATATGGATAAATGTATGAGTATACATGTATGTATATGTACGTACGTATTTATGTGTGTGTGTGTATATTAATATGTATATATGAGTAATATTCATAGTGATTTAAAATAACTGTATCATCTATCAGCGTATTCTCATTTATACCCATATTTTTCGTTTTATCTGCGATTTCTTTAATTCCTGTTTTTTAACACCCTTCATTTCCTATCATTTGTTTAGAAGAAACATCTAGCTATAAAATAGATATAGGGGTCACAATTATAATCACAAATGCCTATCATATTGCTCCACGAAAATATTTCTTTAAATAATTCAAATTAAATGCAAATCAATCTTAAATTGGTTGCCAATTTTTTCGTCTTTAAATTATTCAAATTTTTCCTTTGAAATCAATCTTTATATTCTACTGGGAATTAACTAGAAAACTTTTCGATCACCCCCATCACACCAACAATCCAACATGGACAGGGTAGATATGAAAACTCTTCAGAGATGTTTGATTGATGAATGTTTTGTGGCTTGTTTGAGGTTTCATTTGAAACCTCTGACCTAATCTGTCTCAATCATGAAAACAATGTATATTCTAAATACATATAGTATTCAAATATTCTAATGGAATCTTCTCGTCTGATTGGATTCGCTTCCGAGTGAAGTAAATAAGAGTGAATGATAGAAAAAGACAATGAGAGAGAAATATAGAAAGAATGTTCTACTTCTTTTTTCTGTGTAAGCTTATTTTTACATGCGTTTAAGTATGCGGTTAGTAATATGTGATATTTATATATATGTAAATAACATGAATCGATGTTGGCGAATGAAGATAAATGGACGGCCAAATATAATAATATGATTAATAAGATATGTGTGCGTGCGTCTGCCTATCTGTGCTTGTGAGTGTGTGTGTGTTTGTGTTCGTGTGTATAATTTACTGTGTGTCTGTCACTATATATATATATATATATATATATATATATATATACACAGAGAGAGAGAGATATGTATATATGGGTAGTATTAGAATTAATATTAGCACCAGCACCAGAAGCAGCCAAAATGGAAGCATTGACAGGGTTAAAAATAGAATGAAGATGGAATGGAAGACGATGAGGTAAAAAGTTATTGAACATCAGGGTGAATACGGAAAACTTTCTACGATTCTCAATGTATATAATTATATCCAATGCATACTAACAAGATATGACGTCATTATTTTACGATAATATTTAAAATATTTTAGATTAAAATATATTTCCAAACAATATGATACACATTGATTTAGGTTTCTAACATTCATAGATTTTTCAATTATAAGATACCCGGCAGTATGAAAGGTCATAATATATTTTTAATTCATATGTAGATATAATACAATATTTAGCAAATTGTAGGTTGCACGCACACAGGCACACGAACACAAACACAGACACACTTACACACATACATACATGCAGACAAACAAACTCACACACACACACACAGACACACGCACACACACACACACACACACACACATCATCCGCCATGCCATCTAAACACATTTTATACGAAGTTTTTTATCATCTTATATATGCTGATTAGAATATACAAACGCTCGTTGTTGATTCCAAATTGAAAATAAAATATTTTTTTTTAAAGTAGATTGCGTCAAGTATTTCTATCAGGCTCTTTAAATTATCTCGATATACAAGCTTCATATATTCAAAAGTTGTGTTGTTTTAATAATGTTGATGAGTTCCCATTCCATGCTCGATAGCTTAAACTTTTCTTGAACAAACAATTCTATATTTTCAAAAGCATACAGGAATGTTAACTGCTCTAATACATCTAATCGCTCTATCAGAGTGAATATTGTTTTTAGGTTATACTTATATATTGTGTTTGTTTTGTTTGATATATAGAAAACTTATACTTTAGATATATAATGTATAGTAGATTAGAAATGTACATCGCAAGTAGAGAAATTTGTATAATAACAATTACAAAATTACCGATAAGTGCTATAACTGAAATAAGTTAAAGTATCTTTGCATAAAATTAATGAAACCTACTAAGGCCAAAAATTAAGAAATACTAAAGTATAAAAGTGGTCTGTCAATTTTATTAACGTTCAATTTTACACATACTTGCACACACACACACACACACACACACACACACGCACACACACACACATATACACACACAGAGGCACACACACATATACATCCATACACACACACACACACACACACACACACACACACACACACATATATATATATATATATGTTCACTTAACGCACGTCGGTTTTTCTATTTTATTGAAATATAATTCTAGAATTGACTTTTCTTAATATTACCGATCTCCTGAACACAGAATATCGATTTTCATATAATATGACTATATGTGAATGTATTCCTCTTCATCATACTCATAATAAAATGTTCAGTGAAAGGCAGTTCTCAATAATGCAAAGATTTTCCAGAAAATTTCTTCTCACTACTGAAATTCTAATTTGTGTTGTTGGTACACGGTGAAGATATTGGGTTCAAGTGAACCATTGTGTACTTCGGAGGAAAGATTTCATGCCTTCCCTTCAGACAGAGGAGGTTTTTCGAAATTAAGCACAGTAAAAGTCTGTCGAATTTAATGGACATTTCATGGTTTTTTTCTTAAATGTAAAATTTTCTGCAAGGATTCTGTCTAAATTTCAACAGACAATAAGTTCCAGTTATTGAGCCGCAGAGAAGATCGAAGATGTATTTCTTCCGCATACGAGTCGGCCTTATAAAGATAACATAAAAACGGCAATCCGCTGGATTAGAAAATGAAGCGCATCTGGTAAATTAGATTAAATTTAAAAACCATTCGAATCGACATGTATTCAGGTAATGTATATTTTGTAATACTATATCTACTGATCAAGTCCGAAGAATAATTCAGAAAATTACTTGTTAAATATTCTGAAATCGAATATTCTCTTTCACTTATAAACCTTGAAGCGAGTCTATGAGGAATTGAACAGTGTTACTAACTCGCCGGATGTCGAACATTAATATTGATCTTGAGTAAAATACGCTGACAATCTGTGCATTATAGGTAGGAAGGAGAATAATTACGAGGTTGAAAATGGAACACAAAATTTAAGTTTCTTAATTGAATTAACAAAAATTAGATAACTTGGTTATGTAAACATAAAGTATGATTACCGCAGAAGTATATTACTCTTCATAGTGTAAGTAAATATAACATATGATATTTGAACCCATTTTTCCTAAAGGTATTTAGTATGTATGCTACTTTTAACCATATAAATGTTTTACACTGTATTTCTCCAATCATGTCAATATACACAGAAGTACACTTAGTATAATATATAAAAATATAAATTATACATATAAAGTATATATAAATTGCAGTTTGTGTGAATATATATGAATTTCTACTTTATATACCTGTTAATATTTGTGTATATAGTGATTTTTATGTGTATTCTTATGCTTAATATATTTTATTAGAAAATTGTAGATGATCTAATTTAGATCAACGTATCTATAAGGGTTCCAATTTATTCGCCTTAAAGTTTAAAAGATTCTATTAAACGAGAAAGTAAAATAAAACCACACTAAACGAATAAATGCCGACTTCCACTTTTCAACAGATAACAATCACAAATAAATACAAATTTGATCAAATGAAATATATAACGGTAAGAAAAATGTATCAAAACTAAGAACACAATAGAATCAGACTTTGTAAAGAGAGAGAGAGAAACAGGCAACATATATATGAGTAAGAAGCACGAATATAGAAAAACAAAAGGCAAGGATATATATATATATATATATATATATATATATATATATATATATATATATATATATATATGGTATCAAATTGGTATCAATAAAGAAAGAAGAAAATTATTTCGTAACATCGAAAATGTTGACATAAGTAGAGGTGAATAACTAATACGGAAAAGTCTAATAAATTCAAATATAAGAGCTGATATGTTTAGTTATGGAGGTTTCTCAATCAAATAATATTTATATCATAGAATAACGCTAAAAGTTAGCTCTTCTCTTTCCAAACAGTTCGCCTCTTTCATAAACCTACATAATACAACCGTTCTTAACAAAACTAACGGTGACAGTAAAGAAGCTGATCCAAAATGTAACTCTAAAGTCCTGGCAGCAATCCTTTAGATGGGAACTGTGTAATTAACGGCATTGTGTATAATGTTAGGATTCCGCTGGATAACATCAGTAGGTACAAGTTTTGAACAGGTTCCACTGGATTGCTTCAGAGCGAAGCTATATTCGCATAAGAATACTTTCAAGCATCCAAAAGATCAACAACGAGCCTGGCCAAATGCATATAGAAATTCATGGAAGCAGTATGCACCGCACCTGAAAATTAGTGTTCCACATTGGAGAAAATGTACTCCATACGAGTAGGAAACATACAGAAACTTCATAAGATGTCCATTGTTTCAGAGCGAGAGGGTGATTATGTTTACTAGGAGCGAGATATATTAACCGCTGAACGAAGCTACTACGGTTTTGTAGGCATGCTTCATGGTACCGTATGAGCTGCCGGACAATTTCATATGCATAACCTATTCAAAATTTAGTATCTATACGGAATTTCTTCGCGCATTTCTACATCATTTTTGTTTTAAACCTTCATTGCTCTTTGGTTCTTTAAAGCGATTTCTTTTTGCTGCTCTATACAGAATTTTCCGGGTTTTTTTTTTTTTCTTTTTACTTCTGAACTGCCTTATATATTAATTTCATACGCAGAAATGAGTTTTTAATAATTTTAGATGTTTAAAAATATCTTCTGTATCCGTACTATTATTTAATTACCTTTGTGTGTTTGTGAATTTCTTGAAATCTATTTCCATTACGTATTATTTTTTATCCTTGTGCTTTATACACAACTTCTTTTGCAAGCATTGCTTGTCTTTCTTTGATGAATATATCTATGGCGTACATATCTCTACTATTCTGCACTTCCTTACATATGCTGTGCATTTCACCTTCTGATCTCATTCATTGCTAGCTAAGCTAGTACCCGTACTTTTTTTTCATGTGTTATAAAAAAGAGCGATTGTCTGCATAACGTCTTTTAAATTTGCCTTCACATAAATCGATGTAAATTTAGAAAAAAATATATAGTCTAGGAGTACTGTTGTGACTTCGGCTTCATAAACAACTGCGTTTATTTAGTACACCTCATCAAGAGGGCTAGCTCTATGACCCAGTTACAACTGGGAGTGGGCTTCCGTGAAGTGCAATGATCAATACCTTTGTATTAGACCAAGGATATTCAGAATTTCTTTCGGAGCGTCTATTAATTTTTTTTTGCGTACACGTTGCAAAAAAACCCCGAGTACTTTCTCTCTCTCTCTCTCTCTCTCTCTCTCTCTCTCTCTCTCTCTCTCTCTCTCTCTCTATTTATATCTCTATTTCTCTCTATCTATTGTATCTATGTAGACACCCACGCACACAAACACACACACACACACACACACACACGCACACACACAGACACACACACACACACAGCCACACACACACACATATATATATATATATATATAAAGATTTCCAGTTCCTATACTCAAACTGCAATTATGATTCACCAGGACTGTCAACAAATATAACATTTCCAATTGAAGCCTAAGATATGTTTGGCTCGTGGATGGTGCAGATGTAATTTATGAAAATGAAGTTGGGTTTGTAAGCTCTTATATTCGTTTTGTGAGTATATATGTATATATATGAAGTCACACATTGTCATCGAAATACATCTGAATACCTATAAAAACAGCGCTTCCTAAAGTTATATTATTTTTACACAGATACATATGACCACAGAGAAAATGGATGTGGAAGAGAATACATAGAAGACATATTTAGATATGTGTGGTCGTGTTTGTACATATAATTATATATTTTGTGTATACATACAAACATACATACATAAATACAAAAGGGGGGGGTTGTATGATTGTGTATAGAGGAATATATTATTTTGTTTAAAAGAGTTCCAACACTATCTGTTTTTTATGTTTTATTTATATTCCTGCAGAACCAATATGGGGTATAGAATATGGAATATACATTATATAATATAATACACAATATATAATATAAGATAGAATAAGATAAAAATGGATGGCACCATGAAATAAAGTATTGAATGTAGATGAAATATTGAGTGTTCAATATAAAGGATCAAATATATAAATATAAATATAAATATATAAAGGCGAGTCGAGTTGCAGGGCTATTTCCCTTCGTCATCGCCGGTATGACAGACTAGGGCAGCTATGTCAAATTCTCTTATACACCAGATGTGCCATCAAAACTCTTGATTGGACCATGTCAGGTGGGGGAGAAGAGCCATGCAAGGAACGTGAAAATCACGGTGGTGCACCAGCATGACCGCAGCCACTTGGCTGAAACACATAAATAAAAAAAATAAATAAATGTATATATATATACATATATATATATATATATATATATATATATATATATATATATATATATATATATATACATGTATATATATATATATATATATATATATATATATATATATATATACATGTATATATATATATATATCTATATATACATGTATATATATATATATATATATATATATATATATATATATATATATATATATATACATGTATATATATATATATATATATATATATATATATATATATATATACATGTATATATATATATATATATATATATATATATATATATATATATATATATATATATATATATATACATATACATATATGTATATATGTGTGTATGTGTGTATGTCAGTGCGTGCGTGCACGTATGTGTGTGCGTGAATATATGTGTATGGGTGAGTGTGTGTTTGTGGAATATCATTTCTAAATTAGTTTATCAACGTGCATTTTGATATGCCGTCTTTCTTGAGTGTTAAACAAATAGTTACACCGTCTATACCTTAATCATCACATATGACATTGCTTAACCTTATTCAATGATAATAGTATAGTATATCATTGTGATATCATTTGTGAATATTGTAATAATATATATGTCATAGATCCACTTCAGTTTGTAAAGAGTTGTAATGTAGTATGTTTGAAGTTCTAAGTCTGTTGTGCTACGCGATATGTTTAAAAGTAAAGTACTTCCTTCTGAAATATATGCATTAATTTCTATGAATTCGAGTGAATTGAGTCGGTATTTAACTGCCTGTATTTTCTCATACTTCCAAATGTTTAGAGGGATATATATCATATTACTCGTTGCCCTCTCTCATTCGTACATCATATTACAATTGCTTTAAATCGCATTTTATCATCACAATTCCTCATAATTTCATATTCAATGTTAAATATGAAATCCAAATTAGAAAACAAATCAACGTTATTTAATTCCTAATCTCAGATGAAAGCCCAACATAGATTTTCATGAGACATCAATACTCCCTACAACGTCAGATTTTCGTGCAGAAAAAAATGAACTAGTTCATGTTTAGCTGTTGGAGTTCTGGCAAAAGACACATGCGTCATCAGGGAATATATGGATCCAAATGAGACAATTTTTTATCATGGGGCTAAATTCTCAAATTTGCTTTTCAGTGCAATAACCGTAAGAACTAAAATGGGATTAATTTGTCTGAGAACTTCTACAACAAAGTTTCTGAAATATCGTTACCCTCCTTATTTATAGCAGTATATAAATTTAGACATGCATTATGTGGTCGTAAATTAATATGATCAATATTATCCAGGCTCATTATATAGTAAGCACGATGTTTAGCAGGTCACATATATTTTACTATCATACTATCTTTACTACTATTTCGTGGCATTTTATTTCTATTTTGGTACACACACACCCATACAAACATACACACACCACAAACAACAACAACAGCACACAGAGACGCACACAAAAACACACGTATATATAAACGTATAGTGCAGTGTGAATACATATGCATTACACATACAAACAGACCTACATGATTAGCAACTAATTTACACTGTAAATTGGTTGGGGTTAGGGAGGGAACCCTGTAAGAACCAAGTTGAATCAGTCTTTGTTGCTCGCCCCAGACCTCTCTCTCTCTCTCTCTCTCTCTCTCTCTCTCTCTCGTAAACGTGCGTCATACCATCATTGAAGACGAACATAAAAACATGATGTTCATGATGATTATATATACATACATACATTCTTACTCACACACAAACACGCACAAGCACACACACTCACAAACACACCCACACATACTCGTAACTGAACATGCTGACTGTAATACATACTCCCTTATTATCTGTTATTAATATTCATGCATTTTTAGATACATGTAGGGGAACGCAAAAGAAGATGGAGTCTGAACACCGTAAACAAATTATGATATTTGGCACGTTATAGTAAATATTGTTTATGTATTTGCTAATTATTCGGTAATAAGCTATGAACGTCTTTAAATTACAGATGAGGACCCTTAAAATAAATTAAAATATAAGTGTAAGTATCAGTGACATGTTTGTGCATTCAACCTATAATTGCTTATTCATTCAAAAATGATTGCTTCAACTATATGTCTAATTTTTCAAGACGTACCTCTGTATTTTTTCAAGACGTACCTCTGTCTTTTTTCAAGCTATCAACCGTTTCATGATGATCATAATAATTTGATATTGTCATTTATATTATTATGATTTCAACCGTTACTTCTGAAGACCTATATTGTCAATACTTTAATGAAAATATATATTGGCGTTTAAACAATATTTAGACAAAGCGGTATATACAAGCTAGTAAGATTATCACTAATATTATTAGTAGGAATAACTATAGCGTTTGGAATATTTATTTAATATTTGCTTGTAATAGGTGTTTTATAAATAGAAAATTTACGAAAATGAGTTACTTTTATTACGGATGTCTGTCTTATTGTTTAAATTGAATTTTGAATTATCTGCAATGAAGCAATGAACATATATATAATGACGCATTAATGTCATAAATATTTTAGAAAATATTATCATTGCATAGAAGTGCATACCTTACTTGAACAGAATTCAACGGTTTAAAAGCGGTTCTTATGATTCTCAATGAAACCTAAATTCATTCAAACAATAAGCACAATATATATTCTTTAATTTTGGCTATGTTTTTGGATCACGGTAACCAATAAGTCTAACATAAGTTATAATATACAAGAGCATTATTGCTATTTTTATTCATTTTTAAAATCTCAGATACAGGAATTTAAAACCGCCCGGAGTTTCAGTTAGGGATCAGTCAATAACAACTTGACAAGAATCCCTTTATGTGTCCCCTCCTGTACCTTACATGGATTACACTTTCTAGAAATCCTTGCCATTGCAAGAAATTCTGTCTTCTGCTATAACGTTATATCAATTCGGATTTTAATCCTCGAAACCTCACGCTAAGCATCAAAATGCTCCAATTACTACCAGAATCACTAAAGTTTTTTTCCATAATATTTTATTTGCTATTCTATCCAGCGTCACACTGTTTCTACTAATTTTACACACGTATTGTAATCGTATTGGAAGACTGTTTTTATTATTATTATTATCATTATGATTATTATTATTATTTTCATCATCATCATCATCATCATCATCATCATCATCATCATCATCATCATCATCATCATAATTATTATTATTATTATTATTATTATTATTGCTGTTGTTGTTGTTGAATGAGGGAGCAGTACATGCCCTCAAAGTGACACGGGGGTAAGATATACGAAGCCCACTATGCACACCATGACTACCAATCTGATAAAGGTACACGATGCACATGCATCACAACATATGTGCGTGACATGTTGATCTCATATCAAGATAATCAAGTGGAGCTCTGTTAAAATTGTCTTCGTGTCGAGTAGCCCATCCTCCCGCAACAGGTCTCTGAATAAGTTTAGGAAGATTAGCAAAACACCCATGTTTCCAGAGGTGAATTATTAAAATCACACAGATTTCCTCTGAGCACATGTGTATGATGGTCCCCCAATATTTCTGCTCGTGATAATGTATAAACATATCGTCAGCCACTAAGACACATGCTTAACTTGTTTTTTTTTTCTCATTTGGGACTATAATGTCAATTACAGTAGGCAACAAAGTATTTTCATCCTATTTAAACTTTTTCAGCTGATTTAACTAACTTTTATGGTGCTGAATCCGAATCCGACATCGGCTTTCAGGCAGCACGTGCAGTTTTGTTTAGTGATTCGCAGTATCAGTTTTTCCAACCAATTGATAATGTATATCATGCGGCATTTTTTTTTTTACCTTAGCAAAATATTATTCCAAGGATAGTTTATGTTTTCACGACCCACTGTCGGATCACTTTTAATTTCAAGTGGTTGCATTTTGCTATTTTCGTATTTAATTATGTGGCCGATTACCATCTCTAGTGACATATGAGTCGATTAGAAAGTATATGTTTTATACTGGTCTTTGAGAACAATATCTGGTCAATTAGCCATTATACCCATTATACGTCAGTATGAGTATTGCAGCTTACAATATGAATGGAGTCAGCAAATATTTAACGGGGTTGAGCTGGCGATTTATCTATAAAATAGAAATACTAATATATCAAATATCGAAATTAATAAAATTTCTCTGCAATGAATTAGTAAAATTTGATTTGTTGTAGATTCATATACAAGTTAGTTATGATGCCTCTAAAACATATCTAAGAAGCTACAACACGTAATTTCAACTGACACATTCAAAGGCAATCAGATAAAAACAACATAAACACGAGTGTGGGGGTGTACATATATGTATATATATATATATATATATATATATATATATATATATATATATATATATATATATATATATATATATATATATATATATATATATATATATATATATACATATATATATATATATATATGTATATATATATATATATATATATATATATATATGTATATATATATATATGTATATATGTATAAATATATAAACACACACACACACACACACACACACACACACACACACATATATATATATATATATATATATATATATATATATATATATATAGTTTTAGGGAAAATAACCAATTTTCAAGAAATATCACATATAGAAAAATTAATAATTAAAAGCACAATAAATGAGTATAATATAAAGTAAAGTAAATATCATAAGATAAATATAATAAAAAGATTACACGTGTTTCATAACCAATTTTCAAATAGAAAATAAATTTAAATCGATTAAAATGAATTGAAATTATCGAAAATAAGTTCTATTCAAAAATATAGCTACTCGTCAGATCGTAAGTAGAACAATAATTAGATATATATCTCAACCAACAATAAGTACCAAATGAATTAATATGAAATACTTATTATATAAAGATAGAAAAATTATTTAAAAATATCATAATATCAAAATAACAACCATTCAACAATCATCCCTTCATCCATAACAATAACATGTATATTATATACAAAAAACATCTTACCTAAATTATCATTGTTTTAAATTATCATTGTTTTAAATACAAGTTGAACGAAGTTTAAGTTTAAAATAATAATGAAGATAAAATTAGTACATATTTAACCGGTGTAATAGTTAAAGCTATACTATTTAAAGCTAAAGACGTTTATTTAATTATGATTAAAGATCAATTGAATAATAGAAAAATACAAGATTATTTATTTCTACAAACGCAATAATAAAAAATATGAATGAAAAAATTATGAATGGAAAAAATTATGAATGAAAAAATTAGGAAAGAAAAAATTATTAAGAATAAAAGGTTAAACTTTATATATATATACAAAGTTTTGATTTAAAAAAAAACTTTAACGATATTATAAACTATAAAGATTAGTAATTAATCAAATAATATTAATCAAAAACAATCGAAAATATATCAACACTATTCCAATCGAAGTTCTAATATTATGTTGAAATGAAACTATAACTTCTAAATAATATAGTGTTAAATAAGTTATCTAATAAAATAATCTATAAAGAATCAAATGAATAGTATAAAAACAAGAATACATATTATTTTCAAATAGTAGAAAATCTTTAGCAAAGTGAAAACAGTACTTATCCAAATTTTTCCGTAATTCAAACTGAAAAACTAAGACGTTATCTAATAGCTATAGCGTTTTAAGCAAGAGTTCGCGCGAAAATACTACGTTAAAAAAGAACGTTAAAATAGAGAATAGAATACGAAAGCATGAATGAAATAATAATACTTAAATAAATGAATGAAAAATTTAAAATTTATATAACTAACAACATAAAAAGAACAAAAAACTATAGTTATCTTATAAAACATATTAATAAATATTAAATTCTAATATATATAAAAAATAAATAAAAATATTAATAGTCGTAAATTAAATAATATTATGAAATAAACTAAAATACTACTATTGATTTAGTCTTATCAAAATCGTAGTGTCATTGTAATATAAAACCTTAAACTTACTAAAAAATTAACCTACCAATAAAAACAAAATATAGCTACTAGAGTAATTAAATAGATACCCCAACACACACCCTAATACATACATACATATATACATACATACATACACATATACATATATATATATATATATATATATATATATATATATATATATATATATATACATATATACATATATACATATACATATATATATACATATACATACATACATACACACACATATACATACATACACACATATATATATACACTTACATGCATATACAAATATACATACGAATATACAAAATAATATACGTATATACACACAACATACACACATATATACACATAAACACTAATAAAAGCATATACATAAATAAAAACATACATACACATATATACATAAATACACACATATATATAAATACATATAATACATATAGACCAAAACATACATACTACCATAAATATATATATTTATACATAAATATATATCTACACATACACACATGTACCTACCAAAATATACATATAAAAACAAATACACTCATACACACATATAAAAATAAAGAATAATATATATAAATACACACTCATCCTCACATGCTCTCAAATATACATATTATATAGATACACATATACAGACATATATACATACACATAAAAATACACATATATATACAGAAAAAAACATGCATATACATATACATACATACATATATATATATACATATATATACATATATATATACACACATACATAAATATATATATATATATATATATATACACCCATAAATATATACACCTACAAATTTATATAGACAAATTCCACACACTCACATATATACCTATACCCATATATATACATATATATACACATTTACATAAGTACATACATAAATAGACATATACATATACACAAAAATACTCATAACTATATATATAAAAAAATATACAAAATATACACACAAATAAAAATTCACTCAAATAAATATATAAATAAGGAATATTCTAAAACAAAACTACACTCACGCACTCACTCACACGCACAATATATATATAAATATACATCTATACTCACAAGTATATATCTTTATACATACATGTAAATACAAATATACACTCAATATACACAAACATATATTAAAAAACAAAAAAAAAACACATATATATACACTTAAACCTATATGAATAATACGTAAACATATATACATACACCTAAAAATATACATACTAATGCATATAGACTAAAACACACACACTCAATATATACATGTACATGCATATACACATACCCATATAAACAAAACATGCATATACACATATACACATATACACATATACACACATACACATATACACATACCCATATAAACAAAATAAATATTTTCGATAATTTCAATTGATTTTAATCGATTTAAATTTATTTTCTATTTGAAAATTGGTTATGAAACACGTGTAATCTTTTTTATTATATTTATCTTATGATATTTACTTTACTTTATATTATACTCATTTATTGTGCTTTTAATTATTAATTTTTCTATATGTGATAGTGGATTTTCATCGATGAGTTCTTGAAAATTGGTTATTTTCCCTAAAACTATATATATTTTATATATACTTTATCTATAAGGCTCAATTTAATTTTATTTTTTTATAAATTGATTTTAATTGAGTTTTTTACCTGTAATTTTGGATTTTGTCCCTAATAATATTATATATATATATATATATATATATATATATATATATATATATATATATATATATATATATATATATGTGTGTATGTAGGAGTACGTAGTACAGTAAAAGTATGTGAGATATAGGTGGGAAGAAAATGCGAGTAGAGAAGAAAGAAGATAGGAGTATAATAAGGCAAAATACATCATGTGATTAGTTGCAGGGAAAGGCGACGAATGAGAAAGAAAGGCGGAGAGAGAAAAAGTGGGAGAGAGAAGTGGTAACGACATGCTGTAGGGTGGGAAGGAAAGGGAATTACATAGTTAAAAAGTTTGCTGATGTGGTATAGATAGAGAAATAATTATAAAGTACTTAGCAGAGAGGAATTTAGAAATCATTTAGCATATTAATGTAACTGGAAGTGAAATAACATAGAAGAGATATCATAGAAAGTATCCTCTATTTCTTAGATAGCTTCTATTAATATTTTTCGTTCAATGGAAGTTTAGTACTTTTACAATAAGATGCTGCGCAGAGAACTAATTGCGACATTTCTAGAAATAAGAGATCTTTGCATAATCGACAATAAGGTTTACTATAAAATTGTAATGTGGAGTTAAATCCCTTCTTGATTTTTAAGAAAGAGTATTTTGGTGCATATTATATATAGAGCATAACATGTAAAATTTAGAATGTCGCTGCTTGTACCTATAGATACTTTCTTATTGACTAAATGTTTTAGAAATTTTATATATTCAAAAATACGCCAAAAAAATATTTTGTCTCTTATGTTTCCTTTCCAATTGATTAGACACAAAGGAATGCCAACAGCTACGTTGTTTTTCAAATCGTCCTTGATTCCTAGCAGGAAGAAAGGAAATTTACCTTCAGATCTTAGACGCCGCTGTAAATAAGTAAATAACATATCTCCAAGAGACACAACGTATTTTTAAACCGGCAGTAACCCCAAAACGGCAAATTTGAAGCAGCTTCGTACATAAATAAAACACCATTTTTAGACTATCAAACAAACTTGTCTCCAATAAGAATCAAAGCTGATCCATCTTCATAATCAAGCAAACATCTCATATATAACCTCACATTTTTATATTATGTACATAATCCCTGAAGCGTCAGTGCATATGATATATATATGTTTGTATGTATGTGCGTGTGTGCGTTTGAGTATATATATATATATATATATATATATATATATATATATACATATATATATATATATATATATAAAAGGACACAGGTTTCGTGTGTCACATAGCTAGCTAGAGGCGATGGCTTCTTGGAGCTAATTCACGGCAGCTTTCGTCCTAATTTTGGGACTGCCATGTTGGCTTGGCGATAACTATTAATTTCCAGTACCGCTGCCGTAGTCTCCTTTAGAGAGACTTAGAAATATTAATAATTATATATATATATATATATATATATATATATATATATATATATATATATATATATATATATATATATATATATATATATATATATATATATATATATATATATATATATGTATGTATGTATGTATATATACAATACATTAAATAGAGAGATATTTACAATCTGATAATTTATCTATATTATAATTTCGGATAATATATTATGAATATAGTATAACATTAGATAACATTAAATAATTACTAATAAAAAAGCTAAAGCAGGGAATTAGTCCAACTTATATACATTATGTGAATTAGAAACAATTCATATCCATTTATACAAGTCTCTTCAGGTCTTTGATTTAAAAGACAGGCGAAATTCCGTGCGAAAGACGGCCGGGTTGCAAAAATTTATTTTTTCAATCTGGCAGTCGTTTCACACGAAACTTCGTATGTCTATTGAATCAAAGCCCTGAGGTTTCTTATATAAATGAATATAAATGATTATGAATTGCAAGTAATATATATATAAATCGAAACAAATAGTCGTATATTATAGTGATAGTATATTATGTCAAAATATAATATAAATGAATTATTACATTATCAGTTGAATCCCCCTGTTTAACTTATTGTTTGTAAC